>NC_050462.1:15602073-15629573 GCF_903995425.1 Onychomys torridus | reverse complement strand
GCAGTTAGCTCACAGTTACGGTCAAGTTAGAATAAAACAGCCCTTTTCTTCTTAGTAAAAAAGAGGGGACTAGGCAGGCTCTTTCTAGGCTCTGAACTTAGGCAGGCTGCTTGCTCAACCTACTCTCTGCTCCTAGTCTCCAGTTATCCGATTTGTAAGTTGGAGTTGTGGAAAGTTTCTGTTGGAACACAAGCAGCTCAGCGCCGAGTCCTTGCTAATATCAACAACCCAAAGGCATTTTCCTACCACCTGGGAAAGGGAAATCTTTCTAAAAGATGGCACACCACTTTCCTGTTCACCAGCAGGTCTCGAGCTGCATCTGGCTGGGTCGGGTAATCCAATCTATTTTAACGCAAAGATTTTCCGAGAAGGCAGGAAACCAGCAAGGCATCTGCTCTTTCGTTTCCAGATCCCTTGTGTTAATTTAATGTTTCTAGGGAACCTGGCTTTTTTCTCGGAATCTCTTCTCTAGGAACTGGTGAGCGCTGAGATAAGGGTAAGGCCAAGGGGTCTGCAGCCAGAGGCAGCGTCCTGCTCCAGGGTGCAGACTTCCCTGCCACCCCGGAGGTGACAGCACCCTTCAGAGAGCGTGTTTGCCTGTGCGCAATTAGGGAAGGGCAGATGGAAGTGATCGACATGCCCTCACCCCATCAAAACCAGGGCAACTCGACTCTGTTGAGGAAACAAAACCCAGTCCATCCCAAGCCCCAGTGAAAAGTGAGCCTTGCACAAACACTGCTTTGGGAATACCAGGAAACCGGAGTTTCTTCCAGCAGCCTCCACAAGGCTGGCTCAGCCAGCAATCCCAGGTTGCCGGAGTTTATTGTCTGTGCTGAGGATTTTGTTCCTGAGCTGGCAGTCAGGTGTCCCACCATGGTGTGTGCGCTGGGCCTTGTCAACATGACCAACAGCCGCCCTGGCCTCTCCCTGTTCTCTTCTCCCACCCCAGACCCGAAACTTCACTTCAGACTTCACTTCTGCAAAGGAGCCCTGAAGACAAAAGCTTGCACTTAAAATAGTCTCATTTTAGAATATTGTATGTTACTCCTGACTAGACTCCTGCAACGCTGATGTCCCGCTGCCCTGAAAATCGTCCTGGTACCTGGTCCTAAAATGGGCTCCGTTCGCTAGATCCTTTAGGAGCAGAAACCGAAGCAGAACTCCTGTAAGATCAGCATTCTGTTAGTGAGGTGATTTGATCAGAGTTCTAGAGGTGGACCAGAGAATGTTGTCATTTAGGTCATTTTTCTATGACATTCTAGCAATCTTTGTCTGTTTCTGATTGCTGTGGGCGGCAAACATTTCTATTGCTGGAGAACGCTAATGATTGCAATGTTGTTCCTGATACTATCTGGAATTCTCTGGGTAACTGTTTTTAAATAATGAAAGGCTAAAATCACTCTTTTCCACATATTTTAATTAGTGTGGGTGTACTCGAAGGTCATGATAAAATGAGTTTTCTATTTTTCTGTTCATACTTAAGTTTTAGTCCTTGCTGTGTGTGGTATGAATCTTTGAATTATTGAAAACAATCTTTGTTTTTTGAGGTCATAAAATAAAATGTTATATTACAACAGTTTACTTTTTTTTTTTTTTTTTGGTGCAGCTGAGGATCAAACCCAGGGCCTTGCGCTTGCTAGGCAAGCACTCTAACACTGAGCTAAATCCCCAACCCCAACATTTTACTTTTTAAACCATTTAACACTTAAATACTTTTTTTTTTTTTTTTAATGTGTGTGTGGACATTAAACTTGAGGACAGCTTGAGATGTTGTCAGCCTCAGGAACCATGGCTACCTTGTTTGAGACAGGGTCTCTCATTGGCCTGGAGCTCACGGATTAGGCTAGCTTAGCTGGCAAGCTCCCTGGATGCTCTCTCCCTATCCCCCCATGACTGAGGCTGCAAGCCAAATGCCTGGGCAAATGTCCTGACATTTTGGGTCGTTCTGAGGATCCGTTACGGGGCCTCATGCTTTATATGGCAGTGGTTTTCAAGCAGTGGGTCACAACCCCTTTGGGAGTCAGATGGCCCTTTCCCAGGGGTCACACATCAGATATCCTGCATATCTGACATTTACATTATGATTAATAACAGTAGCAACATTACAGTTATGAAGTAGCAATAAAAATAATGTTATGGCTGGGCGCCACCACCACATGAGGAACGGTATTAAAGGGTCGCAGCATTAGGAAGGTTGAGAACCTCTGTTATAAAGCAAGCTCTTCATTGACAGAGCTGTCTCCTTGTCGGTATCTTGATCTTTATGGTATTCAATTTTTTTTTCTGTGTAACTGAGTTAAATCATTAAAATGAAGATAAGTGAGTTTAGCAGAATCTTAAGCTGTTTTCTGTGCCCCGTGTGTTAATTTTCTACCCTGCAGAGCAAGTTTCCACAAAAGCTGCTGGCTTCCAGTGCACTTGAACTGCACTTAAGCTGTGCACACTTAACTCCTCTCTTGCTGTCACTTAGAAGCTGGGGCAGGGAGTGGCTCAGGTGGTATTTTCTTTTTTTTTTTTGAGCTGAGGATCGAACCCAGGGCCTTGCGCTTGCTAGGCAAGTGCTCTACCACTGAGCTAAATCCCCAACCCTTTCAAATAGATTTTTTTTTTTCAAGACAGGGTTTCTCTGTGTAGCTTTGGTGCCTGTTCTGGATCTCACTCTGTAGGCCAGGCTGGCCTTGAACTCACAGAGATCCACCTGGCTCTGCCTCCCGAGTGCTGGGATTAAAAGTATGCGCCACCACTGCCCAGCTAACCTGGTGTTTCTTAAACTCAGTCTCTGCCTCACAAAAATCTTCTTCAGTCTTTGGTTTTTGATATTAGAATAGACTCGTATCAGCTAAACGTCTGTTTATAGTTCCAAACATACACACACAACAGCCAAAATAGTCATTGTTTTAAAGGGAATGCTCAGATTTCAGCCTTGGAGAATTTTTGATGTATTTGATATAATTCCTCTAGAAATCAATTTTCAGTGAGAAACAAGGTCTCCTGACCTCACTGTCACTCAAACAAGCTTGCACCTTCCTGGTTGTAGGGCATATGTAAATAAATGCCCCTCTTCACTTCTTATAGAATTGAGTGGCTCTTACATTGTGTTAGGCTTCCTTTTATATCTTAATTTACTATTTCTAAAATTTGATTACTATTGCTACATAAATTCTAATTTTTTTCTTTGAGAAAATAATGGCACCTGCACATGTGTGTGTGTGTGTGTGTGTGTGTGTGTGTGTGTGCGCGCGCGCGTGTGTTTCAGGGGGTTCTAGGCAAGTGTTCTACCCACTCAGTCAAAAACAGCTACATATTCACATGAAAACGAGAAAACTAGGTTTTCCTTGAACTTGTCTTGTTTTGAAAGGGAGACATTTGATTCTTTCCTTCTGCTGGAAAGGTTAACTATAAATTGCAACAAAAGTCATAAAAACATAATTTTGGCAGAAACTTGAAATGACAGGCTGAGGCAGTTGACAGAGCTTGGCTCCTCCCTGTCCTGTGGTGAAGGCTCTTCTGGACGCTTCCCTGAGGAGTCTCTGGGAACAGGAAGTAAGACTTGATTTGTTTGTTTGTTTGGTTTTGGGTTTTTGTTTTGTAGAATGAAAACCTTTGGTTTCCTCTATTTTATACTTTAAAAAAAAAAGTCACTTTCCAGCCCAAGAACTTGTGGTATTTCAGAGTTTATTTTCAAGTTACGTACTTGAAATTAAGGATGTATTTTTCTCAAAGAAATAATGTTGTCTCTAAAGTATTTTGGCTTTTCAATGAACCCGAAGTTCAGAGAAGTGAAATCTAAATAAACACAGGACTCCAGTTTTTGTATTCAGACCTTTGCTGGACCTGTGATGCACACATGTGATCCTGACGCACGGGAGGCTAAGGGAGGAAGCGTGAGTTCAGGGCCAGCCTGGGCTACAGTGAATTTTAAAAGAGCAAACAAAATGGATTTCGCTGAATTCGGGTTTTTTAAAAAGGGATAATATTGTGTGTGTACCAGTTGTCATAAGTCCTTGAGATGTGGTCTGGAAAAGGCCTCTATAATCAAACACGTTAATATTTCTACAGTTGGTCTGATGAATATTCACACATGGTGGCAGAAATACAGACTATAAATAGTTTCCTGTCAGCTCGGGTCAGATTTTGTCACCAAAGGAGTACAGGCCTGGGGAGTTCAGCTCAGGTCAGGTTTTCCTGCCAAATAAGTTATGAAGAAATGTTCAGTTTCAGAGTGTTGGGATTTCAAATCAGTACATCTCTATTAAACTTAGTTTTTCTTTTTTAATAGAAAAAAAAATTCCACTAGTATAATAAGCCCCGGCCATAGTATTTTATGGTAAAATGTGTTTAATAGCAAATGATCAGCCTTGAAAACATATGTACAAGTAACATTATATGGACTAAGCAGGCTTTATCTGTCTGTCTATCTTTCTATCTATCTATCTATCTATCTATTTATCAAACTCACAGATCCAGCTGCCTCTGCCTCCCAAGTGCTGGGACTAAAGGTATATGCCCACTCTGCATGGCAGTAGGTTGTGTGTGTGTGTGTGTGTGTGTGTATGTGTATATGTATATTTAGGGACACACACATGTGCGCGCACGAGCACACACACACACAACAACAACAACAACAACAACAATAATCAAAGAGAAAGAGGCCATGAATTTGAAAGAGAGCAAGGTTGGGGGCTATGTGGGAAGGTCAGGAGGGAGGAAAGGGGAAGGGGGAAATGATGTAACTTTTTATAATCTCGAAAAAGGATAAAAAGTGTGTTAAAAGCCCATGGTTCCCACCCAGGACGCCGTCACTCTCCTGTGGCCATGCAGTGGGAGTGAGAAACTCCATCGGGGGAGTCACAGGGAAGGGCTCTTCCAGTGGCCACTAGGCTGGCGTTGGATGGAGTGTGGGGGATGCTATGGTCTGCAAAGTAGGAGGGGACAGGAGAAAGGGCCAGGGTCAGGGGATGACTTCCCCTCTCCCTTTATCCGCCCCCCATCCCTTTTCCCTTCCATACATAGCTTTGAAAAGTAGCCAAACCCAGATCTCAGGCTCTCCTTTTCTATTTGTGGGGTGTCAGGTGGTTTGCTTAAGCTGTAAACTGGAAAAAATCCTGTGTGTGTGTGCATGTGTGTGTGTGTGTGTGTGTGTGTGTGTGTGTGTGCGTGCGTGCGTGCGTGTGTGTGTGTGTGTGTGTGTGTACTCGCTTGCACTTTCCGGGACAGTTAAGAAGATTGTGATGTGTTTTGATAAGCATCAAGTGTCCCGTGGCTCTTTAGTCAATAACAGCGTCCTTCCTCACTGTCCCCTCTCACAGTCCCGAGCTCTTTCCTCAGCCTCTCGGGACTGCCTGAGAAACAGGGATTCAGGCCAGAGTAGAGAAGGAGTGCAGCCTAGGTTGGCAGGTCAGAAAGGAGAGAAGGCTCTGGGATGGTGAGAACAAGGCTGTGACCGGGTGCCGGGAGGTGATGAGCAGGCTTGAAGGCTCCTGTGTCGCTAGGTGTTTGCGTTTCGCCTAAGCACGGGCTCTGGCCTTCTGCCTTTCACCGACTGTGTTACTAAGAAGTCTCTAGAAGAAAGAATCATCATGGACCTCCTCTGCAGGAGGATGAAAAAAGGATATCTTTGGGTCTCACCTGAAATGGCTGTAACCACTAAAGCTGACGTAGGGTCTGGCAAGAATAAGTCTTCCAGAAAGCACTCGAAAGTGGCACAGTGATTTCTCAGCTTTGTCATGGATCCTGGTGGTGGCATTCTGGATGTTTGTGTTCACTCCATGAATTGTCTGAATATTATTAAGTGCTTAATGTGTGGTAGCCTCGGTTCTGGGGGATATAATGGTGAATGACCTAGACAAGATCCTGTTGTCATGGAAACATTGGAGAGTAGTTTGCAAATCACAAGATCAAGATGGGTGGGTGGGTGAGGGCTCCTAAAGATGGGCGTTTAGAGATCTGTTGGAGGACATGACAATGAGGCTCTATTTAAGGATGAGCGTGAACTAGCCATGTAGCGCCAGCAAGGCCAAAGGATGGAGGAACGTGGTGTGTCCTGGGACCTGTCAGAAAGTCACGTTGCTGGAACTTCATGAGTAGAGCAGGAGATCAATGCCAGGACCAAGCCAGACACGCTGAGATTTGCCAGCCCTGGACAGGAGTATGTGCCCTGAGCAGGAGTTAGGGTTTTCAGGGAACAAGAAGCCCCTGAGGTTTTCATCTGGGAGAAAGGCAATTCACATGAGTCTGCTTTGCCTTCCCAGTGGATTCCTGCGGTGGTAAAAGCTGGCAGAGTGCAAGGCGAGTCCAGTCATTTTTTACTTTTAACTCAAATGCAAATAATTTGAAATCACGGTTCCTCTTTTTATTTTTTATGTTTTTCACTTCAAGTACTATTTATTGTCATCATTAGTGTAGCTTGTTGGTAAAAGGGCGTGGGATCAGCCCTCTCTACTACCCATTGCTTTCCTGTTTTCTCTTGTTTACCTGGGTTTCCCTTTTCTTCTTTTCTGCTGTGGATTTGTCTGTTGTCTTCCGGCACCTGCATCCTTGCTGCCCGCCTCAGCTGTTTTTCATTCTTTGGTTTCTGTGTTTTGAGACAGGGTTTCTCTGTGGAGCCTTGGCTGTCCTGGATCTCCCTCTGTAGACCGGGCTGCCCTCAAACTCAGAGATCCGCCTGCTTCTGCCTTCCCAGTGACAGGATCAGAGGCGTCTGCCATGACTGCCCACTCTTTAAACCTTTATTTTGCTCTCCCAGTTTTGGGATTATGATACTTTTCTTGTATGTACATCTGCTTCATGACCTCTAGAGGCATTCTTTCTTGGCTGTACTGCTTTGCTTTACAAAAGTTGGTTCAATGTAACAAACATGGGACCCCTCCTCACCCCACACCACCACTCTCCTGGCCTGAGAGCTTCTCAGTGTTTGTTATGTGAGTGGACAGACCTGCAGGAGCAAGGTCTACTGGGCTCTTGTGGTGAGCTTTTCAGATGTGGTATTTTTTTTTTTTTTCTAAGCAGTGTATTGTCTGAGGAGGCCACTTTGGACTCTAGAGTGAATACTTAGAACATAATAAAGCCGGGCACATAACACAGAAGGAGTGCTGGAGTATAAATCTGGCATCTGAACCCGAGATCCAGCCCCTGTTCTGGCTGTTCACTCGATGAATTCTTCAGAGAGACAGAAGGACAGTCAGCATTACGGACAACAGAGCCAGGGCCCTGGTCTTGTGAGCAGAAATGATCTGGAACTTGGTACTAAGGAAGCAAGGTGGAGGATGACCTTTCAAAGTCAGCAGAGGGAGGGGTCACATGAGTCTCTATAGAATGTAGCTATGTTGTATTTACTATTTTGCTATTAACTAGTCCTAGATCCGGTAAAGTTAGAAGTTAATGCAATATAAATGAATTTTGGATCGAAAAGATAACCTCAAAGGTTATGGATTTTTTTTTGGCCTTATAGAATGCTAATCAGGCAATACTAAATCCTATATATAATTTAGAGTTGTATTCTAACATTCTTTTTTTAATTATTTACTTTATTTTTAATTGTGTGTGTGTGTGTGTGTGTGCGCGCGCGCGTGCGCGCGCATGCATGCACATGTACATGAATCGAGGAAGCCAGAGGTATGAGATCCCTCACAGCTGGAGTTTCAGGCCCCTGTGAGCCACCTGATGTAGGTGCCAGGAACCGAACTCACAACCTCTGAAGAGCAGCAGACACTCTCAGCCCCTGCACCGTCTCTCCAGCTTCCCTAGCATTCTCCTTTTAACTGATTCTGTGTAGCAGGGTCTTGCCACCTTGCTGTCATTAATGAATTACATAAATTTGGACATGTACTCATTGTGGACTTATGTAAAGATTGTATTTTTAACTTTAGAAAAATACATTTTGACATTTGTATTCAAGACCGTCCTTAGGCATGAATGTCCATGTCACTATCCAAATTACATGCTTATGTGTTACCATGTAGTTTTTGAATGGAAACACCACAGTGTCACACTAGAGAGAATGACAGTATGATAGTGAGGTTTGAAATTCTGCCGGGAAACCGTACTTCCTTATAAGAGCTTCTCTGAGGGTATTGGCCTGTGTAGTTCAGTGTAAACAGGGAATTTTAATGAATTTTAGACCAGTCTCAAGGACAGCTCTCCTTGATCCAACCCGGCATCTCTAGCAGTCAAACCAGTGCCCGGTATATTATATAGTAGTTGCTCAATAAATATATTCCGCACGGAGAAGGACAAAACTTTCCCACATAGGAGGCAGCCTTTGCATACATTAAAAGAAGGAGCAATCAAAAGGAGAAGTGGGTCTAGTGAGCAAAGTGGATGAGAATATGAGACATGAGCCTCTTGGCTTCCTAGGTATTCAGGTGTCGGGGGAACTCCCAGCCCCAAGAGCACACAGCCTCCTTGTCTTTCCACATTGAAAACCAACCAACCTCCTAGCCCCCTTCCCTCTCCCCTCCCTCCCTCCCTCTTGCTAGCCCACCTATAGGTGAGAAGCCTTGAGCACACAGCAACAACTCAGTGTGAATTGAAAAATAAATTATTTCTTGACTACATTAGTTCACTTAATTGCCACTGTCATGATAGAATTTTCCATCTAAGAAATAATGACAGTTTAAGGATCCATTTTGTTGGAAAATTTGTACTAAAACCCATTTGTACATGCCCCCATTCTTATGAAACCCATTTACTGGAAGTGTTGGGAGCATTATCTGGTGTTTCCCTGTGATTTCAGGATCTTGCAAGTACAGTGCTCCGTTACTGGTGGACACACTCAGAGCACACTCATGGCGGAATCTCCCCAGTATCCCGAGAACAGGAATTTGTTGTGTTTTGAAACCTCCCCTGCCGGGTGTGCGTTATTTGCTGGCCTGCCTGCTTAGCAGGCTGTTGGTTTTCATTTTCTGTGCTGCCGCCATGGCTACCTGAAGAATTCTCAGACTCTCCAAATACAGTTTCTCTGCTCATATGGCAAGAAGTAGATGACCTCCTTTATCAGGCTTACTTAATAAAGAATAATACAAAAATAAATAAAAAGTAATAACCCACAATAACAAAAAATAACGCCTGTGTCTATGGCTTCATAATACCCAGGAGCCTCCTCTCCCAGCTGGCCCAGCTCTGTCTGGTTCTTCACAATTGTTTTCTGGAAAGTTGGGCTCCTCAGATACAGGTTTCTGGATAAGTGAGATCAGTGACTTATGGTTTTTCTGTTCTAGATTTTGAAAGTAGCTAGGTCCACTGATTAAAATGTCATTTTTATCCTGGTTCTCAAAGAGCTGGACCACTGTCGGGGCTCTGTTTGTCTAGCTGTCCCAGTCAAAGGATGGCAAGGAGGAGGAGAAAGAAAAGGAGATACCAGTGAACAGCCGTGTCTGGAAGGAGTGTAGAAACAGTCCTCTGGCTTCCGGGTAGAAAAAGCTGGCTGGGGGATCATGGAGGAAGCACGGTGCCGTTGTCGAGTCCATGGATGCTGTCCTATGAGACAGCGATGGCCGACACGAGGGTGAAAGTGGTGTGGCTAGGGAAGCCCCTGGACTTAGCCTGCATTGGAGGCGGAGTCATGGGGCGAGGTGTTGGACCTGAGACTTTATGGCACATTGATGAACTTAGTAACGTGTATTTACACTCTACACCTGATATTGCTATGGAATGAAGTTTATCCATTCTGGCTGCCGCTGCTACCGTGGTGGACCACTGTTACTAGAATTAAAACTAGTTTTTACCCCATGGGCAAGAAATCCCTTTATTCTGAGATTAAAATCTGCATATGCTTAGCAGTAAGCATGAGATTCCCCTCTCATTATTTTATTTCTCAAACAAAGATTAACCTGGAGGTTTGTTTAGACACCGCAATTTTTATGGAAAAACCCCACAGATCTCCGAATCAATAACTAAATATTTCTCACGGGACACTAAGAATATAAATCAACTTGTTGCTTTCATTTAAACCATTAGTGGTTCGTGAGCGCCCCGGCAGCTCCAGATAAAATAAGATCATCTCTGTAGTTTTGAGTCGTAAATGCGGTCAGAGGTTCTGGAGTTGGCACTGCACGTGGCCTGTTGTTAACCTGATTTATGTGAGCATTTTAGCATTCATTTCAGATTTTCCAGACCTTACTCTGCTACCATTTAGATCGACTCATACGCAAAGGCGTCGTTAAGATCTCAGGATGTGCCTGTTTAACCTCAAGTCAGTGGTGCCCCCAAAAGTTCTGGTCATTTTTCTTCTGGGGAAGAGAGGTATGGGATCCTGGGCTCGGATCGGCCATCTGAATTCAGATCTGTTCTCACTGTCATCGTGGGGCTGTTGTTTGTTACGCTGCTGTTGAGCCTTGTGCTTCTAAGCCATCCTCACAGGTTTCCAGGAATTCCAGGGCTAAGAAATATCTTACCGAGAAGTCGAAAATATCGAGGCATTTAATTTTGTGTGGGTGTAGAGTGTTTTATGACTCTTTAAGTTTTGAGGGCCAGCAAAAGAGAGAAGGATATTGTGTTACACAGCACGCTAGTTATAAATGTTTGCTTTTATTGCACATGATGTAACCAGAGTGGAAAAAACCGCAGCAGTAATAATCGTTGATATAATCTTGGCTTAGAGGTAGGGGGCACATGGGGAGTGGGGAAGAAGAACAGAAGAGAAACAAGTCTGTTACCAATTACAACCAAGTTCTTAGAGTTAAAAAGTTGCATATATGAATAATAATAAGTCATTCTGCTAACTTAATTGAAAGGGAACAAAAGTCTTTCTCCTTAGGTACTGGCTAGGGAGAAATCTTCCTGTACACTTTGCCTGAAAAGTGAATTATTTTGCCTTGCGAATCTCTCCATTGCTGTCCTCACAGAATACCGTTTGGCTGTTTTGAGACCATTCACGTCCATAGCTTGGTTGCACCTTGCCAGCAGAGTGCCTTTCTGTCTTCCTCCTCTCCCCTGGGCTCACTGTCCCCACCTCCTTTCCTGCAGCCAAGGAAGGAAAACCATCGTTTTCTCCATTAGGAAGTGGCCACTCCTTCGCAGGTGCCCCAGCTTGGTCAGATCCCAGAAAGCCAAGCAGCAGGAAAACTCATAGCTAAATCCAACACGAATCAGCAGTGCTGCCTGCCAAAGGAAAAAGGAGAAAACAATAGAGACTGGTCACGGATTTCCAGGAATGGGAGTTATTGGTAGTCCGCTCTTTACAAACTGGGCTGTGATTGGGAGCTGAGCACCCCCTTAGTCCCTCCCATCTGTTTTAGGAGTGGTGCAGACGGGATTGTTTGACTTACAAAAGGTCAGCCTGCTAAGTGTAGATACAGTGGACCGAGAAACTCGCTTCCAGAGCAGTGGTGAAGACCAGTCATAGGTCATTCTGGGCCCCAGCATAAGCAGGACAGGAAAGGATGGGTAGGGTGTTCAGTCAAGTGGAAAGAAGAAAACAAGAGAAAAGTGCAGAAATGTAGCCAAAGGAGTTGGAGAGAGCATTGTCCTGCTGCTCTTAGATGGTCCCTCAAAGGCCATGTGTTCCAGCGTGGTCAGCAGCCTGCAGTTCTGTTGGGAGGTTCTGGTGGAGGGAGTGGAACCTTATGAGGAGAGGCTGAGTGGGAGGAAGTGAGAGCTGGGGCAGGCCGGCCCTGATGGGGATACTGAGTCTCCAGCCCACTTCTATGTCTCTATTTGTTTCTTGGCTGCCAGGAAGCAAGTGGTTCCCTCTGCCACACTTTCTTTCCGTGACACAGGCTCAGAGTGACAGGGCCGGTTAGTCATGCCTGAAACCTCCCCTCTGGGAGCCCCATCCAGTCTTCTCCCTCATAATTTTATTGTCTCAGGTGTTTTGTCTCAGTAGTGACGAAAAGTTCCTAGCCCAGCTACTAATGTCGGTGTTTGATTATTGTGATGTTCCTCTGGTACTCGTGTGTTCTTTATTCCAACCTCTGACTTTCCCTTGTTCTTTCTGAGCCTGACATGGAGCTGAAGTGAATACAAAGATGGCTGGCAAACCTAACTCCATTAACATGTCTGCACATAGCATGTCGCCTGCACACAGCATGTCGTCTGCACACAGCATGTCGTCTGCACACAGTATGTCGTCTGCACACAGCATGTCGTCTGCACACAGTATGTCGTCTGCACACAGCATGTCGTCTGCACACAGCCTGTCCACACACACAACAGCCTGTCCGCACACACAACAGCCTGTCCGCACACACAACAGCCTGTCCGCACACACAACAGCCTGTCCGCGCACACAACAGCCTGTCCGCACACACAACAGCCTGTCCGCACACACAACAGCCTGTCCGCACACACAACAGCCTGTCCGCACACACAACAGCCTGTCCGCACACACAACAGCCTGTCCGCACACACAACAGCCTGTCCGCACACACAACAGCCTGTCCGCACACACAACAGCCTGTCTGCACACACAACAGCCTGTCCGCACACACAACAGCGGTCTGCACACAAACACTGTAAGCTGTAGTGCACTTGGCGAGAGCAGTGTCTAGTGAGTACGAAGTGGAAGTCTCACAGGGCTTCTGAGAAAAATGGCCTTATGGGTTTGTGGAGACCAAGAACCAGATGCGATTGTGGACATCCATTCATTTCTTTACCCATCACGTGCCAGGCGTCCTGTTGGGAACTGAGAATAAAATGGGGAACATGTGCAGACGTGACCTCCGTCTTCAGGGAGTGTCTGTGCTAACCGAGACAGAAAACAAGCATGAAAGGCAGAGCCTCGGGCTGTGCAGAGGGTGGGGAGGAAGTAGGAGCGGGCAGTTAGTGGGGAGCCACCTCCCCATGGGCTGTCTGGGGAAGGTTCCTTGAACACAGATATTTCAGGAATTATCCGAGGGATGACAGGAAGCCAGGCTGGGACGAAAAAGGAAGAGTATTTTAGTCAGAGGGAGCAGATGTGTCAAAGCTCTGAGGGGCAGTGGGTTGCTCCATGGCATTGTGTGAGGTCAGGATGGTGGGGTGTGGTAGGGTTTGCGAGATGAACCCAAAAGACGGTCTAGAACCTTCAACAAGCTGGGTTTTACCTTAACTTAAGTGATTGTCATTGGAAGGGACTGTGGTGCTGAGTTCTTATGTTCAAAGTTCAATCTGATTTCTGTAGGATACATGTTAGTAAAGTATGGAAGTGATGCTAAATACCTCCATTAAATATGTATACATACATGTATACATATATATCCTCTGTACATTTAAGGAAACGAAGAATGAGGAGTTATGGGGTTAGAAGGTATAATGGACAAAGTAATATTTTATCGGATCCTTTAGGAATAATTGGAATTTTGACAAGCAGATTTAGAGAAAAGTTATTTCTAGAGAGGGACAGTGTGACCACATGTGGGGCTGAGTGAGGGGCAGGGTGACCACGTGTGGGGCTGAGAGGCAGGAGGCAAGTTCGAAAGTGGGCCAACATGGAACAACTATGGGGCCGGCAAATGTCAGCGAGGAAAATGTCAGCCGCTCAGCTACCGGTGCCCTTAAAGGCCAGGCCACAGGTTTAGGGATTTGAGTAAATCTAGAGGGGCCATTTTCAAATTTTATCTAGGCACAGTTTGTTTACTCTGAGCGTGTTCTGGTGTGTGTGTGTGTGTGTGTGTGTGTGTGTGTGTGTGTGTGTGTGCGCGCGCGTGTGCGCGCGCACGCGCATGTTTTGATTTAAAATGAACCAGAGCCATGGAGCCATCATGTCTTTCAAGCAGATGCCTCACAGTGTGAGGATCTTCACCTAGTGTGTTCTCCTCTGTAGTCCACAGAATTTCACAGTGTGCTGAGCCACGTTGGGATGGCGGCATCTGAGGCAGGAGAACGGCCATGAGTTCAAGGCTAGCTAGGCTATAGTGGAAAATCCAGTCTCAAACCAACCAACCAAACCACTACCACAAGAGGAAAAGAGGCCAAGCCAGAGGATGGGTGTAATGGGGGAAAGGTTTATTTCTTGGTTGATTTGTTATTATCCACTCATTCATCTATTATTTCAGTGAGTAGTAACTGAGCGCCAGCACCTTAGCAAGTACTACTTATCCTGGGCGCGAGGGCCCCTGCTCTGCCTGTGCCCCTGCAGGCAGTGAGGATTTGGTAATTGTGTGCCTGATGGTAGGTGGCTTTGGCCAAGGTTAGGAAGACTGCCTAGAGGAAGGGACATTTGAGTGACAGTCAGTCCTGATCAAGAGACAGACTGTTCATGCTGAGAGGCCTGCAGTACAAGGAGTGTCTGTAGGCTGGGCTTGAGAGACAGGGGCAGGGACGTGTGAGTGGGGGGTGAGGCCGCAGAGATCTGGGTGCAGCAGCACCCAGTGAGAATGGAAAGTGCAGCATCCTCAGTCCTGGCTATAAGTCACAGTCACACCCAACTCCTGTCCCCTCCCAACCCCAATCTGAATCCTGATGGCATCGTCACTTTAAAATGTCCCCAGGTGACTCTAGTGTGGCTTTGGGTTTATTCTGATCACACGGAGAAGCTTTTCAGAAGAGAGTGAAAGACTCAGGTTATTATTATTATTTTTTATTTTTATTATTTTATGTGCACTGGCGTTTTGCCCGCACATATGTCTGTGAGAGGATGTCAGATCCCCTGCAACTGGAGTTACAGAAGGTTGCCAGCTGCTCTGTGGGTGCTGGGAATTGAACCTGGGTCCTCTGGAAGAACAGCTAGTGCTCTTAACGGCTGAGCCATCTCTCCAGCCCAGGTTTCTATTCTTTAAACAGAACATTTTGAGCCTGGTGTAGTGTGAAGGGTAGCCAGAAAAAGGAAGGGTGTCTTCAGGAACACAGGGCCCTCGGACGGCAATGATGGTGCCTGTGAGGACGCCTGGGAGAAGCGGCTGCTTTGGGGAGGAGGGAAAGGCTCAGAGGAATTACAGATGAGTGTGGGGACCTGCACAGTGGAGGGGTCACCTGAGTTAGGGACAGCCCCAGGAAGGAAGGTCTGCTGCCACAGGAGATGGGAAGGGGATCAGATCCAGTGCCTTGCCTCTTTCTTGTCCCCAAGATGCGGCTCCTCTAAGGGGCCCTGATATTCCACAGCTCTCTAAGTCCCTTGCTCTGTGAGAGCACAGAGCTGCTTGGGAAGCTCTGCCCCCAGGCCGCCATCTTCTTCCCAGCAGAACTCGGTGTCCATGTTGCTGTCAGGAGTGTTAGCTGCATTTTTGTGACAAATGGGAATGAAGAGAAAGTTCTCAGTAATTTTCCTCATTTTAATTCTGTTTTTCAGTATGCTCTGGGTCCCGATGGAGTTCTTGCTGATTTTTTTTTTTTTTTTTTTTTTTTTTAGAAAAATCTACCCAGGCTTTAATCTAAAGGAGTGGATGAATACTGCAAATTCAGAAAATTGCAGTATTTCTGAGGATGAGCTTTTGCTTTTCTGTCATTTTTCTGTGCTTTGTTTCTTCCTAACCATAGAGGAGACACAACCCGGCCAGTGAAACCTGAAACAGAGATCCAGCTTAGCAGAACTTTGAAGCCCAACAAGCTTAAAATGCTTTTGAAAGCTTCATTACCTGGAAACATTTTTAAGCTGGAGAAAGCATCCCGATCCAGGCCGAGTAAAGGCCCCTGGGTGTGGGTGAGTGAGTGGTTCCACCATGCTCTGTGCAAACACTTTACCTGCCCTCGTTCACTGCCTTCGTCTCTGGGATGGCTCAGAGTCTGGTATTGAACCCAGAAAGCTTGCTCCTGGCCTCGGTTGGAGGTGTTGCCTGACTTACTTGAGGTAACTGGAAGCTCAGAGAGAGGGGAGGCCGGTCAGGAAGGGCTGTGAGGCCGATGAAGACCGTGGGCCGCAGAGATCAGCTCTCACATATTGGGAAGTTGAGCTGGACTCTAAGTGACTTACAGACCTTTGTGTAGTGTTGGGTGTTAGCATTTAGAATTTACTCATTTAGAACTGCTGAGGTGGGTACGCGCATGGCACAAATACACAGGCTTCTGCTCTTCCCGGTTGCTTGGTTTCTCTTTCCAGGTCCTGTGCTGGTTCATTGCCTATAAACTTCCCCATCATTAATGTCAACTGTTTGATAATGTAATTGACGAACATTTCATTAAAAATATATATCCTGTTCCCAGTAGGAAAACTTCACTGAGCAGGGGGGCTGAGTCAGATAGGTCATAGTCACCCTTTCTGGTCTGTTTTCTTGGGCAAGCACCACTGAGTGCTGTTTGCTCCCCTCCCTGACACATGCTCACACACTGATCAGAATATCATGGCTACACAGTCAGCACTTCAAGACCAGTGCTAAAGATCACTAACTCCACAGCTGTTTAATCTCCACCGCTGCAAGGTGGGCCTTTCTTCTTACAGCGGGAGCAGCCAGAATTCAGGCTCGGTAAGCTCATATAGGCCTCATAGCAATAGGGGGTGAAGCTGACTTCTGAACCAGGTCCTTCCCTTCTTACTAGTCATGGGACCTCGGGAGGGTTACCACTGTGAAATTAGGACTATAGTAACACATTGGCCTCTAAGTTTTAAGTGACCCAAGTGGGTACAAAGCAGTTAGGAAGTGGCCAGTCCAAAGTCCAAAACCACGCCGGACACTGATTTGTCTCAAACCCACTCCATTTCCTAGCTCTCCTGCTCTTTTCTTCCTGTCCAGACTGTCAGTGTCTGTGGCTCTTCCTTCCTGGGGCCTTGACGGAGAGGCTGAGAGCGGAGAGGCTGAGAGCCGTGGACTCAACAGCCTGAGATTGAGATGTTCCCTGTGCTTCCTGCTGCTTGTGTGTGTATGGCTGCCTTAGCAGGGGACAGAAGCCAGCCGAGCTTCATGCCACCTCCTGATGCCTTAGGGGTGTCTCGTTATGTTCTTTGAAGATTTCTCTTTTTTCCATTCTGTTTTTACTTCTGAAAAATTTTTCATGAGAGGGGGGTTATAACAATTTTTCTTTCTGATTATGAAACTCTTTGTATGAATTTATGTGTGCGTATGTATGTATGTGCACGTACATGTGTTTTCTTTTTGATTGACAAGAAATGTCTGTCATTAGAATATTAAAACAATTACCTTTTTCTCCTAATGTTTTTATGTCAGAGAAAAATTATCCTATGGAATCTAAGTTTCTGTGAGTTCTTAAGGAAGTTAAATACTCCATTTAAATGAAAGCCATCCATTTATTAATTATTTGAGAAATAGCCCCTATGGAGAAATTAAAAAGTTTCTCCAATTTAGAAGTTCTGGATTGCATTTTTCCTTAGTAAGTAGGGATAGAACTAAACGGACATTTTAATTGTGAGCATAATTGTAACTCAGAAATGTAACACACAGTCTAGGTCCATCAGAGAGGGTAAAGAAAGGCTACTTGTTTGTTTTGTGTTTTTTTTTTTTCTTTTTCTGAGTCAGGGTTCTACTGTGTAGCTTTCTTGGAACTCACTCTGTAGACCAGGCTAACCTCAAATTCACAGAGATCCATCTACCACTGCCTCCCGAGTGCTGGAATCAAAGGTGTGTGCCACCATGCCAGGTCCATGGCTGGATACATTTTGAAATTACTGATAGTTGATTGATGTTCTTGTTGTACCCGAAGACAAACACCATTTTAGTACAACGTGTCCTCAGCTCAGGGAACAAAGAACCAGATCAATTATTTAGCAAGGTCAGGAGAGAATTGTTGGTTTTGTTTCTATTAATAGGGATTTTAGTAAATCATGGTCTCACAGTGGGTTTGCACAGCACTGGACAGCTTACATTTTTCCCCACAAGTGCATGATTCATTGAGCCCTCTGTGAGGGAGGCAGAGTCGGTGTTGTTGATCTATTTTACAGGTCATGAAACAGACCCAAGAAGTTTATCTGAGACCATCTAATTCCCAAGGCAGCGCTCTCCCTGGGAAGCGCCAATTTGCTTGGTACCTCATGGTGAAATTTGCTTTCAGCCCCATGGGGGGAGAGGGAGTGAGCAGGCTCCCACTGTGCTGCCCAGATTTCAGTAGGGGTTCAAAATTGAACACACAACTCCACTCACACTTGTGACTGGGAACCACACACAGGTTGATGGGTGTCTGTCACCTTTCAGTCTGTGACAGAGTACCCGAGGTAATCCCCAGGAAGGCAGGGTTATTTGTCCAGGCTTTCAGAGATGTCAGCACTGGCCTGGTCTGTTTCTCTGCCCTCATGGTGAGAGTCCACGGAGGAAGCCGGTTCACCTCATGGTTGTTGAGGAAGCAAAAGAGAGAAGAAAATAATTAGGGGCTGGACACCCCCCTTCCAGGGCTCGCTCTGACCTTCCTCCCATTAAACTCCATCTCATAAAGGCTCGGCCACCTCTTAGCAGTGCCAGGAATGAGCTGGGAACACTCCAGACCCAAACTGTAATGTGGACTAAACATTGCCAATTCTTTTTTTTTTTTTTTCAGTCAAACTTGGTTATGTTCTTGACTTCTGTTAGCATTCCTTGAAAAATCATCAATAGAGACACAGGTTCGAACAAAGAATCATGAAGAAAATGCCTCTCTCTCTGTTTATCAACTCTTTGCCTGTTATGTATGGTTTCGGCAGAAGCCCTGGTTCAGGTTGGGAGCCCCGGCAGGCAATCCTTGGAGACACAGTGAGAACCACTCACAGGGATGTTATGAAAGTAGTTGAAATGAAGGTGGCTTAGACGGTGCTTGCTTCTTTCCGAGAAGCATTTGTATAGGTTCTGAGTTCATTATGCAGGGAAAGGTTTTACTGGAACCCTGACAGATACCCGAGAGATGGTGGGTAGTTTTGGAAAACCCAGTACATCTCTTCACTGCTTGCCACACCTCAGCCCAAGAGCAATGTCCTTTTGTTCATATAACATACAACCTGGTAATAATGGGGATGTAATGGACTGTGTGGTGTAAAGACATTGCTATTCTGATTAAAACACAAGAGAAAATGCTCAGTCAGTCACCTGTAGCAGAATACTGTTTTGGAGTTTCCCATCGGGCTGTCTGTTTGGTGTGGCTCTTTCTCTGGGCACTGTTGCCTGGCCTCTGTATTGACTCAGCAAAGCTCCCAACACTTCTTTAGTTCTTACTCTCCCATTGGTTCGGGTTACAACTAAGTTCAGGGTGAAACTTGTTCTGATGAGGATGCCAGTCTCATTTTTTCCCGCCCCCCAACCTCCATCACACCAGAAGACTGATGATTTTGGTGTTAATGGCATCAACTGTCCTTGCTGAGAAAAGCTCCACAAAGGCAGGGAACTTGAGTGATCCAACCCCAAGTCCTTGTGTTTGATGTGGTGCCTGGAACACCGAGAGGAAGATATTTTGCTTAAAGGATGGAAACTCCCTGTGGGGAGTTGGAGATGTCTGTGTCAAGGATTTGTGGCTCCAACTAACTCATCCTAGGAAGATCCTGGACTGGCTTCCATGTTTCTCCTCTGCTTGTGTGTGCCTGGCCAGACACAGGGCCTGGCTGTTTCTGTCTGGGCCAAGGCAGAAAGCTCATTGCCTGTGCTTTCCAAAATGTTAAGTCTTGCATTCATCAAAGATCTGATTTTTCTCCTGCTTTTCTGTCATTCCTTACACTAGTCATATGTGTAAATGATCCCAGCAAGCTCATCTGTGATTTCTTCATTTATGGGATGACATGTTCACTGTTGTTCTTTACTTCTGATAAGCCTTAGTCTAAGCCTCTTCCTGTGTGCAAAGCTGTCCTGCCATCATCGGGAGCTCATTCATCTACGTCCTTGCTCTGTGTTTCCTCAGCATGTTGCCAGCAGGCTGTGCTGTGATCCCTTGCATGTGTTTGTCATATCATGTATACACTTATTCCCTTTCCCTCGCTTGACGTCCTGCAGTTTTCAAGCTGATCCTTGTGAAGCTGATTCTGTGTTATCTCCTGCACTCAGGGCTCTAGAGCCGAGAGGATTCAAGCTAATTCCCCAAGCTGTGGCTTGGGATAGGTGGCGATATCTCAGTATCCATGAGAGGAGCCATGCTCAAGCATGTGTGGCTGGTAACTAGTCAAGCTGGGGGTTGAATCTTCTGTGGGAGAACAGGCTCTCATTCTGGAGCCCAGGCTGGCGTCAAGCTCATGGCCTTTCCAGGTCTGGGATTACAGGCATGCACCACCCTGCTCTGCTTGGAGTTTGAATACTGACCCAGTTAGTTGTGATGTTTTGAATAGGAATGTCCCCCACAGGCTCATGTATTTGAATGCTTACTTGGTCAGCAGGGAGTGGTGCTACTTGCGAGGGATTAGGAGGTGTGGCCTTGTTGGAGGAGGTGTGGCCTTGTTGGAGGAGGTGTGGCCTTGTTGGAGGAGGTGTGGCCTTGTTGGAGGAGGTGTGGCCTTGTTGGAGGAAGTGTGTCACTGGGGTTGGGCTTTGAGGTTTCACCGGCCCAAGTCAAGCCCGGTGTCTCTCTTTTCCTGCTGCCTGGGGGTCTGGTTGTAGAACTCTCAGCTGCCATGTTTGCCTGCACGCTGCCATGTTCTGCACTATGAGGATAATGAACTAAACCTCTAAAATGCTAAGCAAGCCCCAATTAATTGCTTTCTTTTTTAAATAAAAGTTGCCACACTCATAGTGTCTCTTCATAGCAATTCTGATTCTTTTAGAGGGAAAAAGTCCACGTTGTCTGCTCCCAGCAGCCACTACCGATCCTCAAGAGTGTGTCATAGAGAGCCAAGCTTTGCGGCTCATGCTTTTAGTGCTAACACTCAGAAGGCAGAGGCAGGTGAATCTTTCTGAGTTGAGGCCAACCTGGCCTACATAGCAAGTTCCAGGCTGGGCATGGCTACGTAGTGAGACCTTGTCAAGAGAGGTTATGCAGGGCATGTCATGAGAGATCTTGGAACAAGCTTTTGATAGACTTGAAATGGTGTTTTGTTGTGGTTTTTTAGACAGGATTTCATTACATGATCCTGACTGGCCTCAAATTCAGAGACCTGCCTGTTTCTGCCTCCTGAGTGCTAGGATTAACCATGTCCAGCTTGAAATAATGCATTTTTTATAATACAAGTCTTCTGAGGAAACATACACCCAAGCAACTCAAATTTAACTTCACCAGAAACTTTTTCAACCAAATTAAACAATTATTACCATTTGTGTCTATCTTTTAGACAACTTATTATCACATCTGTTTTTCTATGTATCGGGTGCATGTTTGTATGTGTGTGGGTGCACGTGTGGCATGGTCTGTGTGTGGAGGTCAGATGACAACCTGAGAGTGCATTCTCTCCTTCCACTACGTGGGCTCTGAGGATGGGTGAAGGTGGTCAGGCTTGGTGGCAAGGGCCTCCACCCATTTCATCATCTTGCTGCCCCCCCTTCCCACCTTCCGTAGCTGCCATGCAGAGAATCAAGTGTTTACATTAGAACTCCAGACTAAGTGAGTTCTGCTAACAGATTCTCCTTAATGTATCCGGAGTTGTCACTTACTAGGAGTCCCTTTTCCTCCTGTTTATTCTAGTTGAACTTATTATAATTATGAAGTCTAATTAAACAGAACATAAACTGATGAGATCCGACTATAAAAATGGAGTCGTTGCTTCTGCTAAAATCAAGTCAAATGCTTCAGGAAAATGTGATCGCAGTGACGTTCTAAAGCAATCACTCTGGAAGTCAGAGTGGGTGGGATAACTGTGAAAGATTTGAGGAGAAATATTAAAAGTCATGAAGGATTCAGCATTCATAGTGCCTCATGTATTTAAATTTTTGTTCCACACCAAAGGAGCTAAACCAGGAAGTGGGACAGAAGATGGAATATGGATATGATTTATGAAGATATCGTAGTGTCTCCAGCACTAAGTCAAAATAAAATGTCCAAGGCAGCAGGTGGTTTTTAAATTATTTTTTAAAAATAAATCCCCCAGTTTAGTAGCTTTTGTAATTAAGCAATTTCTGGGCCTGTTTTAAATAAAAATCCTTGCTCCATGTATAGCTTAAAAGTATTGTGTAACTTACTGTCTGTTTTTGCTCAGTATTTCATGGACATGTTTAATGCCAATAAATATGGATGAAAATGCTTTATAGCCTGTGTTGGCTAGTGTTATGTCAGCTTGAGCAAGCTAGAGTCAGCGAGGGAGAGGGAACTTCAGTGGAAAAATGCCTCCATCAAATGGGCCTGTGGACAAGCCTGTGGGGCATTTTCTTGACTGATGGTTGATATGGGAGAGTCCATCTGATGGTGAGTGGTGCTACTCCTGGGCATATGGTCCTGAGTTGAATAAGAAAGCAGGCTGAGCCGGGCGGTGGTGGCGCATATCTTTAATCCCAGAACTTGGGAGGCAGAGACAGGCGGATCTCTGTGAGTTTGAGGCTAGCCTGGTCTACAGAGAGAGAGAGAGCCAGGACAGGCTCCAAAGCTACACAGAGAAACCCTGTCTCGAAAAGCAAAATAAATAAATAATAAATAAATAAATTAATTAATTAAAAAATAAAAGCAGGCCAAGCAAGCCATGAGGAACAAACCAGTAAGCAGCGCCCCTCCACGGCCTCTGCGTCAGTTTCCACCTTCAGGTTCCTGCCCTGTTCCTGCTCCGCCTTCCTCCAGTGATGGAGTGTGACCCAAGAGTTACAAGCCAGAACAAACCCTTTTCTCCCCAACTTGCTTTTGCTCATGGTGTTTCATCACAGCAACAGGGACACAGAAAAGTGACTAATACACAGCCATGTGACATAGTTGGCAGAAAAGTGCCCACTCTTAGGTGTTCATTAAGTTATCAATTTGAGGTATCTGACATTGTTGATAACGACATGAACACCGTCTCTGTGAGTCCTGGCCATGACAATAAAAACAAAACTAAAAACAGAAACAATTTCTTGTCCTGACAGGAAAAGACATGTCTTCCATGGCCTCAACTTTCCCACTGGAGAAACCTCAGATTGTAGCATCTGCTTTTGAAACTTATGTGAATGACATGGCGTGATTTGGTTTTGGCATATTTTATTTAACATGTTTGTAAGTCATACGTTACCATTTTCCACCCATTGTCACAGCTATGTGTTACTCCACCGAAGGAGCGTGTTATAGTATTTACAACTTCTCTGTAAGTGATGGTAGCCACTGAGGTGGTTTGGAGTTCAAGGCTGTTCGTAAAAACCTTCCTGTGATCACTCCTGTGTTTGTGCTTTGGCTTGCACGTCCAGGTGTGAAAACTGTGTTTGTTCAGATGCTCTGGGGTGGCAGTGCCAAGTTGTGTTTGCCTTAGGGGATCCTGCTAAAGTGACTGACCTGGAGTCCTGTCACCCTCAGAACCTGTGGTCGTATCTGGAAGCCCCACAATTTCCACAATGCTAATGAGATCACCATATTGATGTTTATCCCGTCTGTTGGCATGTTGTATCTTGTGAGTTGGATTTTCTTCTTCCTGATAGCTGGTGAAATTGAATACTTTAAAAAATACTTGTATTAGCCAGGCAGTGTGGCGCACGCCTTTAATCCCAGCACTCGGGAGGCAGAGGCAGGTGGATGTCTGTGAATTCAAAGCCAGCCTGGTCTACAAAGTGAGTTCCAGGAAAGGTGCAAAGCTACACAGAGAAACCCTGTCTCAAAAAACAAAAACAAACAAACAAATACTTGTATTGGCTCCTTGGTGTCTTTGAGGGGAGGCTAAAGTGAGAAGTCTTGGGTCTGCTTTCCTGAACACTTTTCCTTGACTGCATGTGCTCCAGATGCAATACCCTGGCCTGCCAGGTGGTGATGGCTCACACCTTTAATCCCAGCATTGGGGGGGGGGGTGGCAGACACAAGTGGATCTCAGTGAGCTTGAGCCAGCCTGGGCTACAGAGTGAGTTCCTGGACAGCCAGGGCTGTTACACAGAAATCTTGTCTCAAAAAACCAAACAAAAAATAAAAGCAAACAAACAAACTGAAAGAAATACCCTGTCCTACTTCTGGGTGAGCAGAGGTTTAAAATTTTAAGGTTCAACCTAACAAATCATTCCTTCTGTTTCTGGTACGTTTAAGTCTTGTGAAGTCTGCCTACCCAGGCTGTGAAGCCTGTACTATCTCATGCCAACTTGATGGTTTCACCCTTCACATGTATATCTGGACTTTACAGTCGGTGGATGTGAGGAGCACGTATGTACATGTGCACTTCACATGCAGTTGGTGGATATGAGGAGCATGTATGTACATGTGCACTTCACATGCAGTCGGTGGATATGAGGAGCATGTATGTACATGTGCACTTCACATACAGTCGGTGGAGATGAGAAGTTAGGGTTAAGCTTCGTTTTATTTCATATTGGTGTCCAGTCTATCAGGAATCACATAATGCAAAGACAACTCATTTCCCACTGCTCTGCAGATCCACCCTTTTCATAAACCTAGGATCCACGGGTGCCTGGCTCTGGTTCTGGACTCTTGTTTCTTCTGAGTAATACATGCTTTGCTACCCATGGCTTAGCAGACTAAAGACTAGACCCATGGTTTTTAGAATAAATTGTATGTGCATGCCCATGCATGCCCATGAGTTTAAGTGTCCAGAGGCCAGAAGAGGGCATTGGATCTCCTGGAGCTAGAGTTACAGGCGAGTGTGAATTGTCTAATATTGATGCTGGTTATCACATTCAGGACCTCTGGAAGAGCAGCAAGTGCCCTTAACATCTGAGCCATCTATCCAGCCCCAAGAGATCTTGTTTGTTCTTAACCCCTCACATCTCTAAATAAAGCTTAGCGTACACACAGGTACATGCAGAGTTGTGAAGATTCTGACCGAGTTTACTTCCGATTTACATCTGTTGCTTTTAACTTACTTATCGAGGAGAGCTGGCGTCTTTACAGCATTGAACTCTCTAGTTCAAGCTCAGGGAGTAACCTCCCTTTATTTCTCTTCTTTAATTTACCTAGTGTGTATTAGTCATTCAGTTTTGTTTTGTTTTTTTGAGACAGGGTTTCTCTGTGTAGCTTTGCGCCTTTCCTGGATCTTGCTCTTTAGACCAGGCTGGCCTTGAACTCGCAAAGATCCGCCTGGCTCTGCCTCCCGAGTGCTGGGATTAAAGGCGTGTGCCACCACCGCCCGGCAGTCATTTAGTTTTAATGTAACTCTTTTCAGTGGGTACAGAGTATTTTATGAGTAGCATCTCAGTTTACTTGATGAGTCCACATTTGTTTCATTCCACTAATGTGAACTGTGTGGTCATGAACATACAACTCACACTTCCCAGAATTCACTGTGACATTGGACTTGGGGGTCACACAGCATGCACCTCCCTCCTCCCCCGTGAATTGTATTTGTTCCCACTTAACTATCATTGAAGTAGTTTCCACTCTTAGGAATCTGGAGAATTATATTTTTATGACTTTCCAATTTGGTAGGAAAAAAACAATAACTCACTGTAGATTTCACTTGAATTTTCTTTTCTTTTTCTTTCTTGAGACAGGGTCTTATGTAGCACAGACTTCCCTTGGTCCTTGTGCCTCTGCCTCCCCAGTACTGAAATTACAGGTGTGTGCTACTATGCTTGAATTTTGAATATTTTTTTACTTGTGAGATTGAACAAGTTTTTATTTGGCCAGTAACTTTCATGGGATCAGCATATTTATCCCTTTTTCTTATTAATAGTTTTTATATATCATCATAATCATGTAATATATATATATATATATACATATATATGTATATATATATATATATATACATTTACAGAACATGAATCTGTATAGTATATTAACTAACCAGTATTCTTTCATTATTTGAGTAGGCCTATTTTGAGGGGGTTGGGATGAGAGGAGGAGGAGGAGAAGGGGGCAGAGAAAGAGAGAGGGAGAGAGAGAGAGAGAGAGAGAGAAGACACTTTGGTCCCAATTCCTGCCTTAAGGTCATTTAACAGTATCATATCAATAGCATACATAGTATGTTAAAAACTAGATAAGCTAAAGGGAAGATAAAGAATGGTAAGATCATTGGCATTAGATCCAGAAGGTGGTTCTAGACATAACTCCCATCACTGTTTACCACGGTGATAGTGAATAACACACATATTCTCTTTGGGCCTTAATGTCCTGTCTACACAGTAAATAGACTTATGCCCACCCTCTAAGGGCTGAGAGAGGTAATCTGAAAAATGTTGGCTAGGACTGGGCATGCTCCTCAGTTGGTAAAGTGCTTACCTGGCATTTACTAGTTCCAGGGTTCAGTCCCCAGCACCGTCTGAAACCAGGGGTGGTGGATTCTCCTGTAATCCCAGCACTTGGGAAGCAGAGGCAGGGGTATCAGGACTTCAAGGTCATCCTCAGCTACACATTTGAGGCTAGCCTGGGCTACAATGAGACCCTGTCTCAAAAAAAAAAAAAAAAAGAAGAAAAAAAAAGGCAAACAACAACTGTTACATAACATAAATTATAATGCTAATAAATATGTTGTAAGCATAGCTAGTATGATGTGTATTTTACTGACATTCTCTTACCAGGTAGCCTCATTTATAAAATAGTCTTCACAAACATCTTCCTTGTTCTGTGGTTTTTCGGGTTGCACTCATTTGTATGATTCTTTGAGAAAGAAATGGTTTATTGCTTTCAAAACAAAAATAAAAAGGTCCAAGCTAATGTTCTTTGCTGCCATTCAGAGGTGTTTGTGGCTTATTAGCTTTTCGGGCAGTAGGCTCTGTCCACGGTATTGACAGTCCTTATGAGCTTGTCAACCGTGGTTCTAGTAAAAGTCATTTTGATCTGTGATGGAGACACAGCATTAAAAGAATATTGAATTGGAAAGCTGTATTTTGGGCCTTTTATTAAAATGCACCCTTCACAAAAGAGGCAGTGTGGATTTGCATTGCAAAGGGTAGCTTATTTCCTTCTGGAACTCTTGAAGCCAAGTAATTTAATTATGTCTCTGCCATAGCCTTTTATCTCCCTCTGCGAAGGAACTTTCTCTCCTCTGACAGTTCATATTGGAAGCCGGTCTTCTTATCCCTAGAATTAATTAACATGCAAATACTTGTTGAGAGACACGGGAACACTGCCTTTTCAGTTAGCTTTTAAATGTCACTCTTGATGGTAGATTGTCTCTTTAAGGGAGAATTGAACTGGTGCAGTCGTCTCCTGCTTTTTCCCAGTGCACACCATTATTGATTTTTTTGGTGATTGGTTATTAGCGGGCTCTTTTTCACCCACAGAGCCTGACAGGTTTGGATAGGACCTGATGGACTGCAACAATGCTAGGTTCTCTGCCTCCTGGGTGCTGGGGTTCCAGATGTGCACCACTGCACCTGGCCCTAAAAGGGGGTTTTTGAATCCGGTGTTAGAGAATGGGTGACAGCTGGTTAGGAAATGGGTCTGCTCAGAAACATGGCCACACAGACACATAGGTGCACGCACGCACATGATTGATGTCACTAGCCTTGACTTAGTGGGTATGCATTGGGAAAAGTTAGAAGAAAACAAAATAAAATCTAACCCTAGCATTTTGTTTTTAAATCAAATTGCCCATGGCAAATTAACATTTAGCCTTCACAAATTATTATTCATCTATCATTTTGTCAAGTTTTGGCCAGTAAATAATTATATGAAATAACCTTTTGAATACAGGCCAGTCATCATTATTTTCTTGGGGCAGTAGCTTTTTGACAGGATCCATCTAGCTAGACTCTGTAATCATG
>NC_050462.1:13846953-13956953 GCF_903995425.1 Onychomys torridus | reverse complement strand
CTCCCACGTCATTAATATGAGTCACTTTCACAGGTTTGTGGAGTTCCCAACACTTAACACCCTTAATCCCTAGTCTGGTTTTGAGGGTTCTCCGTTTCTTGAAGTCGCCTCATATGCTTGAATGCACCTGGCCCCCAGGTATCTACCTCTCATATGCTCTTCGTCATTAAACCTTAATATTTCAATGACTCACTTCAAAAAATCTGACAGTTTGCGATCTGATTTCTCAAAGTTTCCAGAATATTTCGACCAAATATTGGCCAAGTTAAAGCATCAGATAGAATAAGTACAAAACAGACTTTTTTTTAAAAAAAAAAAGCCAACCAGGGTGTTATTTTGTTGGGGGGAAAGTTTTCTCAGGTGGCTGGGGAGATGTCTCAGCTCACAAGCATGAAGACTTGTGTGTGGGCCCCCAGCTCCTGCACAAAAGCTGCACGTGGTGCCAAGCTAGTGCGCTGGTGAGTGTGTGTAGAGTCGGGCGGGTCTCTAGTCAGGCCGGCCAGCCAGCCGAGCTAATTTGGTGAGCTCCAGGTTAAGGAAGAGACTCTGCCTCCAAAAAAAGATGGAGATTGATGGGGGAAGATGCCTGGCATTACCCTCTGGCCTGCACACTTGTGTGTGTGTATCTGTACACAGAAAACACGCGTGCATACTCTCTCTCTCTCTCTCTCTCTCTCTCTCTGTCTCTCTCTTCCAGTCTCTCTGTGTCTCTGTCTCTCTGTCTCTGTCTGTCTGTCTCTCTCTGTCTCTCTATCTCTGTCTGTCTCTCTATCTCTGTCTGTCTCTCTCTGTCTCTGTCTCTCTCTCCTCAATCAATCAGGCATCTGGACATCTATGTTTGGCTCTCCCCCTTTTCTGTAGCGTCTTTCAATCATTTTAACCAACAACCCCTGCATGAGTTTTGTTTAAACTAGAGGAACTTTTCCTTTGGAGTTGGTGCCATTATACAGGTTTAGCTATAATCCTTAAGGAAAGGCGTACCTTAGGCTGTACATAATCACATCGCTGTATGTAGCCATACATAGATAGCGTTATACAGTTATAGCTGAGGGTGAACTTCAAGGAGACAAACACATTAGAACCTTAGATAACTGACTTGGAAAAACTTCTTTCAGTAGTTACCAGTCAGGTGAAAGGGACTCCCCTCCGCTCAAAATCAAGCCAGTCGAAAGGCGTGCTCAGTGACACTCATCACATGCTCCCTCCCTATAGGACTTCTTTTCAATCAGTGGTTCTCAACCTGTGGGTCACGGTCCCCTCAGGCTCTTCCACAGGGGTCGCCCAAGACCACCAGGAAACACAGATATTTGCACTATGATTCACAACAGTAGTAAAATGACGGTTGGGAAGTAGCAACAAAAAATGATTTTATGGTTGGGGGTCACCACAGCACGAGGAACTGTATTGAAGGGTCACGGCATTAGGAAGGTTGAGGACCCCTGGTTTAAATCATCTGAGGTAATGTTAAATCTCCACTTGTGATACGTATTTTTAGAGCAAAAGAAAACAGTCAGTTCTTAACCCAGAGTATGTAATGCAATTCATTTCAAATTACCCATCAGTCTGGTTGTTTTCTACGACCTCTAACAATCGCAGAGTTAGTCTAGTTTTATTTTTATCTTCTACTTGATGAATTCTTTAACAGTTTGTTCTGTTTATTTATTGGGGGGAGGATTAAAGGCCACAGCACTATTTGCATCAGTCACTTCTCCCCGTTCCACTCATGTGTCCTGAGGATCAGACTTAGGTCATCAGGCTTGGTACAAGGGTCCTTAGCTACTGAGCCATCCTGACAGCCCTCTTCTCTACTCTGAAGTTATATGAGAACTTAATCATATCAGTAATTTCAAGGTAAGCTCATTATCCCATCTCTCATATTGGCTAGCTCATCACTTCCTTGGCTCTGAGTTACTCTGACTCACCATTGTTATGTCCATGAAATGACCAATAGGGTTCTTCTTGAGACAGACTCTTTCTACATAGCCCCCCCCCCCCCATCTTGGAACTCACTATGTGGATTCAGCTGGCCTCAAACTCACAGAGGTTCCTCTGCCTCTGCCTCCCTGGTGCTGAGATTAAAGGTGTGCGCCGCCACCACGCTCAGCCTCAGGGGGTTCTTGAAAGAAAATAGGCTGCAATATGCTTACAGGGTCCTTCCCATCAGAAGGCTACACAGGAGCTCACCATCCTGACTTATCACTGTTACTATTGATGAGACAGGCTTGAACAGAGATGTCAGTCCTGAGGAAAATGAAAGCTAACGAAAAGAAAATTGTTTAAAGAGCATTCCCACTCCTGGATTAGTTTGCTTTATCCTTTAAGTTTAAAAAAAAAAATCCCAAGCATAGTTTAACACAGACATGTAAACACATGTAAAAATTCAATCAGCTGACCATTTTCTCCACTACAGACTTTGATCACCAGGTATTAGAATCCAAACTTTTCAATATCCCAAAGAGACAACTAAATGCTTGGACCTTGAAGGGCATGCCATCTACACCACGTATTTGGGGATTAATCATATACTGCCCCAGGTTACTAAACAATTCCATAAATGACCTCTCACCCAGTGGGCTGTAGGACTGCAAAGAAGAGAAACATACATGGTTCCTGTGTCTTCCACGCAACTTGTCACAGGCACATTTCAACTTAATGTGTGTATTGGGAACAGAAGTCAGGAAGACAGGGTCCAGTGTGGTAGTTGTAGGAAAGCCATTTAAACTCTCCAGCCTTCAAATTACACATGAGTGGTATTCTCACCCCCTGTCGTCATCATCCGCCCCGCCCCCACCCCCAGGTGACATTAAAGTCCTTTTCAAATACTCTCATCATAGTGAAGTGGTTTTTTATTGATCAGCAAAAAATTGGATTTTGTCATAATAATTCCTATTCTGTGTCATTAACATCCAATTTCATTTTACTTTTTAGAAGTTGAAGGACACATGACTCTGGGGTTGGAGAGAGAGATGGCTTAGTCAGTGAAGTGTCTTCTGTACAAATGTGAGAATCTGGATTCAATCCCCAAAGCCCATGTAAAAGCTAGGAATCCCAGTGCTGAGGAGGAGGAGACCGGGGGATCCCTGGGGCTTTTGGGTCACCGGTGAGCTACAGGTTCTGTGAGAGAATATTTCTCAAAACACAAGGTGGAAATGATGGTGTAAGACAATGTCCCCCTCTGGCCTTTGCACACATGTGCACACATGTGCATACACATGCATAGTACAGACACACACAGAGAGAGAGAGAGAGAGAGAGAGAGAGAGAGAGAGAGAGAGAACCCTAAATTACAGATGTTGTTCACTCATGAGAACTTCCCAGAAATTCAGCCATTGTCCATTCTATCAAACATAAGTCGCTTCATAATTTTTAAAAGTAGCACCCTCTTGTTGACATTCTCCATGTCCTGTGTTGTTTATTTTCTCTTTAGTATTTATCATACTCTGGTACCTGATACATTTTATTTATCTCAATTCCCCAACCCCAACCCACCTACCCCTGCATTAGCATCTAAGTTTTCATTAGGACAGGGAAATTCTGTCCGGTTCACTGACCCACTACTAGCATCTAGAGTGGGTCATGACACAGAGCAGCTCCAACGTTGCTTAGATGACTGGGCAGGTGGACATTGGCATCCTTACTTAGATGACTGGGCAGGTGGACATTGGCATCTTTATTTAGATGACTGGGCAGGTGGACATTGGCATCTTTATTTAGATGACTGGGCAGGTGGACATTGGCATCCTTATTAATTGTCCTTCCCTGAATTTGTCTTCTATTACCCCCAACTTAGTTTCTCCTTGCCAACCGGAACTTCTGCTTCTCACCTCCTCTCACCCCCTCTGACCCCCTCTGACCCCCTCTCACTTTCAATTTAAGAACATTTTTCTGCTCTCTCCCAGCTTATCACCCACCCCTCCATTCATCCCAACTACATATTTATTGACTGCCGAGATGAGCCAAGCAATGTCCTACATGTCCTACGAAATAGTCATGAATAAGGTTGATAAAATCCCTACCCTTGTGAGCAGACATTGTCTATTCCAGGCAGACACTGTCTATTCCAGGACCGCTCGGAGACCGAGATCCTTTTGTGCTCTTGGCTTCCTTTACTGCTGCCTATGACTCTACTCCCTTCTCTTTGAGTGTGATATATTCATTATGCCCCGGAGTGGGGGAAAAACCTATGTGGTCCAGTTGGTTGTGATCCAAATTTTGTACAGAATGCTTTTAATAACCAGTTATTAAAACCAGTAAGCAGAGAGAGAGAGAAAAAAAGATGGTGTCTGTCTCATCTACCGTTGCTTTCAGTTCATGTGATCAAAATCTTACTTCGGAGAAGCCTGGAAGACTGGAGGATCCTGAATGATTAACTTTCCTACATTTTCTTTGCCCGGGGGTGATGTAATGGGGGGGGGGGTCTCTTTTCATCCTGCCAGAGCCTAATCGACTCACTATCTTCAGCTCCAAGCTTGTTATTATCTACTGCTCTGTCAAAAGGACTAAAGCCCCTAGTTGACAGAGAGTCTTGAAATCAAACCAACCACCTGAGAGGAGGCTTTGGCATCCCAGAATTTCCCACCTAGTGCGCTATGGAGCTCTGGAGTCAAGGCACACTCGGCCGCTGAAAGAGAGCCCATGGCCAAACAAATGGAACTGGATGCCATGCTCCTTGTTCTCTTACTGACGCGTAATGCAAACGGTAGCATCTGTGTTTCCAGATGTTTAACTTCGTTGAACCCAGCTGTGGTTGTTTGACTTTGCTTACCAAAATTTCAGGGGTGGGAAACTTAAACTCCACATTCGTATGTTGATAGCATTGGAGGTTGGGACTTAGAGCAGCCACGGGGGTTACATTAGAGGGTCACGGGGCTAGCAGTTTTATAAGGATAGAGAGACCCAAGCTAGCAAGTTGTTTTGTGGAAACAGGTGATGCCCTTGACTTTGTTAGAACACTGAGCAGACGCTGGTACCATGACGTTGGACTTGGCAACCTACAGAACTATAAACCAAGTGCACATCTATTCCTGCAAATTGCCTGGACTGAGGCATTCTGTTATAATGACAGAAAATCAATCATGACCCCAGTTTGTGTTCTCTGGGCTAACTTGACTATTGGCTCTGTCCATCTTGAGATGTTACTGACATCTCAGAAGATATTGTTTCTTTGGAGAAAGCCATTTGGAAAATTCTTTTTCCTCTTTATATCTTCCAGATGAATAGCAACGAATAAATGGCTTTGAGACAGTGAGGAAGGGGGTGCACAGCAACTCTGGGGGTATCAATATTAGAGGAAGAACATAAACTAGGGAGCAAACACTGAACTTCAGGTCAGAAGACCTGTGGCTTTATCCCTAACTGTCCCACAGCTTATAACAAGTTGTCAGGCAAACCAAGCCACTTCTGGGTAACAGAGTCATCCTCTGGGTAGGGGGTGTGCTTTAAAAAAATAACCATCTGTTTAAACTACTGGCCACCTTCAGAAGTCTGTGTGGCAGGTTTAACTCCATGGTTTAAAAAGTAATCTTGCTGGGTGGTGGAGTACACCTTTAATCCCAGCACTCGGGAGGCAGAGGCAGGCGGATCTCTGTGAGTTCGAGGCCAGCCTGGGCTACAGAGCAAAATCCAGGAAAGGCGCAAAGCTACACAGAGAAACCCTGTCTCGGGGGGAAAAAAAAAGTAATCTTTTGGGGCTGAATATGTGGCTCAATGTAGAGAGCTTGCCTAGCATGTTCAAGGCTCTGGTTCAGCCACCAGCGTCAGTCTCCCATAAAGCAGCCTGGGTGGACTAATGCACCTATGTTTTTAAAGCCCTCCTTCAGAATGTGGTCCCTCCAGCTTTGTGGATGGAGGCATGAGACTCTTTAGATGTGCAGCTGTAAGGTCTCAAAGTTCAGATCCAGATTTCTGAATGAACCCTGGAAGCCAGCTTATGTCACGGGCACAGCTACATCTTCCTACTGAAGTTGTGAGCAAGTCATAGAAAATTCAGGAAGATAACAGATCTCTGAGCTTATTGGCAAGAAAGAAATGGAACTCGAGATGTCCTACTTGAAATCTGAGATGCTGGCTTTTTTTTCTGAACACTGTGTTTCCAAAGATACAACCTGGTGATCTGCAGTGTTAGCTGCAAAATTCATGGTAGCTCAGCACAATTCATTCCATCCAACTTCTGTTCTAGAGGAGAGGTCAGTTCTCGATAGGTCCTCGGGGGCTTCCTTTGCCTCTGATCTTGAAGCAAGGCCCTCTTTTGCTCACCAACGCAGCAGAGAAAGTTCAGGAGGGAAATTCAGCAGTGGCTCACTGTTGTAAATACTGCTCTAGGGGGTGCTAAGTTGACCTCATGTTTTCCTCACCATTAAAAAGAAGTCTGCTCAAACAGCAGGGTTAACCAAAAACGTTTACAATGTGAAATTATTATTATTATTATTATTACTATTTTGGTTTTTCGAGACAGGGTTTCTCTGTGTAGCTTTGCACCTTTCCTGGAACTCGCTTTGGAGGCCAGGCTGGCCTCGAACTCACAGAGATCCGCCTGCCTCTGCCTCCCGAGTGCTGGGATTAAAGGCGTGCGCCACCACCGCCTGGCCACAACGTGGATTTAAAAAGGTATCTGTCCCTTGAAATAACTGATAAAAACTGTAGTCTCTTCTTGGAATGTGATGTAAGCATTGGTGACAATAACGACTTAATATTGTGCATGACTGTGTGCGCGCGCACATTTGTGTTTAGGTACACATACATGTGATATAGATATAATAGGATGAAAGGGTAGATTAGGAAACTTACTTCTAAAGAGCAACAATTTGTTTAAAATGTTTTACATTGGTTTAGATTTTAGTCTATTGATACAAACTTAGTTAATTTTGTTATACTGTGTGTATATTTCTACTCATGTTTAAGGTATTATGTTTGTATAGCTCATTTAAAATTGTAATGGATAATTAAAAATAGATTAATAATTAATCATCTGTGATAATCATACTTATAGCCATGTTAGTTAAGTCTTCTAGGTATACATAGAGATATTTCAGATAGATAGGTAATCTTCAAATACTTCAAAGACCTTCAGAATATGGCATTTAAAATACTTTTAAAATTTAGACTTTCTGGACAGTTAGACATGTCTGCTCCTGGCAGCACCAATTTACTTCAGAGAGGAGGATGGGCATTAAAGACACTTCATATCTTATCATCACCTTTGCAAAAATAGCCATTTGGGCAAGAAACTGTTCTTGCCTGGACTGCTTGATCAACTGGACATGCAGGACCCATAGAAAGGTGACCACTAAACTTTGCTTGACAAAATGGTCCTTCAGGTTCCTGCTTCGCAGAGGAAACTGCCAGACATTCTACAGGACACTGAGAGAAGTGATCGAGAGACTCTAGCCCTGTGGGCTGAAGACAAATGCCCCAACTTTACAAAGGACTGTCCAGGCTGCCAGCTGTCTCTGTCTACTCTTGCAAGACTCCCGAAAAATGCTTGCATCCTTCTCCCGGTTCTCAGGTAATATTATATCCTTCTGAGGTCTTTGATGTGGTTGAAGACTAGATAGTTATAATTTCCTCAATTATGATAAAAGATAAGTTAGATATAAAACCTTAGACTCACAAATATAAGATAGATAGGATATCTTCTTTAATATTGTAACTGTAATTCTTGCTTGACAATTGTTTTGTTATATGTAATTTTACTATGTAAAAGTTAAAACCTTCCTTAAAAAAAAAAAAAAAAGAAAAGGGGAAGTGCTGTGGATATCGCTCTGTACAAATAAAATGCTGTTTGGCCAATGGCTAGGCAGGAAGTATAGGCGGGACAAGAGAAAAGAGGATTCTGGGAAGTAGAAGGTTGGAGAGAGACACCGCCAGCCGCCGCCATGAGAAGCAACATGTAAAGACACTGGTAAGCCACGAGCCATGTGACAAAGTATAAACTAACAGAAATGGGTTAATTTAAGATAGAAAAAGTAGATAACAAGAAGCCTGCCACAGCCATACAGTTTATAAGCAATATAAGTTTCTGTGTGCTTTCTTGGTTGGGTCTGAGCGACTGTGGGACTGGCGGGTAAGAGAGATTTGTCCTGACTGTGGGCCAGGCAGGAAAACTCTAACTACATACATGTACATGTGTGGATGCTAGCAGACAAGCTTAGGTGTCGTGCCTCAGGGGCCGTCTACCTTTTCCTTTTTTTAAGACAGGGTCTCACTGGCCTGAAGCTCACCAAGCGGGCTGGGCTGCCTGGCCAGCGAGCCCTCAGAATCTGCCCAGCTCTTCCTTGCCCATGCAGGGATTATAAGTGTGTGGCACCATGCCCAGCTTTTTTTATGTGGGTTCTGGGATGGAAAACAGGTCGCTGTCCTTGCAAGGCAAACCCTGGACAGATTGAGCTCTCCAGCAGTTTAGTTGTGCTCTTACAGCACAGCCCAGGTAAGGATTGCATTAGGCATCTCTGAGTAACTGTGGAAGCACTGTGGCACCTGTTAGCAAGCAGGCCCCTGTCTCCTGGATGCTCACTAATTTTGTTACTTTACAAATACACGTGGCCAGGTAGCACTGAGGTTTAGAGAGCTGAGATGAGCCTGTGGGTCCGTTCCTTAGCAGTTTGAGAGTTCAAACCATTCCCTTGTTTTTAATACAAAGTGTTCTCCACATAAGAAAAAAAGGAACTTATCTTATCTTTCTCTTTCCTGTCCTGTCTTTAAAAATGTCCATCATAACAGCGTATAAAGGGCTTGCAATATTAAGCGAGCTTTAAGGATTATTAAGGAGAATGGGAAACAGTGGCAGATCATGACCTTTCTGGTTCTCTGGTTTCGATATAGCACCATTCTGGAGGGCTTTGGGCATGAACCCATAGCAACAGGCACTCTGTGCCAGAGACTCAAGGGAAGAAGACATTCCCACCCTAAACTTTGCATCGGGCGCCTGCAAGCAGATCCTCTACCAGCCAGAAGCGGAACCAGTAGCTCTGAGAACAGTGCTTGACACACAGCAGAGACGCAGTAAACATTCGCTAAGTGCTGCCATCTGGGAACCTTGTGAGCAGTTGTGTGAATAATTGCTGCATGCTGCTTATCTCTGCGCCTATAGCCTTCGGTCAGTGACATGCATTGGATGGAGGCCCAACACCTAGCCCCCACTTTCTCAACCGGGGTGGTGTTGACATCTTGGGCTAGATAATTCTGAGGTAGAAGGAGTGTGAAATGCCGCCTGTGCATTGACCAGGACTTAGCTTTGTCCCTGGCTTCCACCCACTAGATCCCAAATGGTGTTCATCGCTCCTCCTAGGGCAAAAGTGTCTCCAGACATCGATAAATGTCCTGATGCCAGGGGATTCTATAAAACAAACCCTGGCCACCCATCACTTACCTAGTCTTTACATTCATGGTAGCTATCAGCATCAGAAAGATGATACTCTCGCTGCCTGCCCCACTTCTCAATTTTTTCCTTTTTTAATTTTTCATTATTTTATGTGTATGAGTGTTTGCCTGCATGTGTGTCTGTGTACCGTGTGTGTGTGCCTGGTGCCCACAGAAGTCAGAAGAGGGCATTGTATCCCCTAGTACCTGAGTTACAGACAGTTGTGAGCTGCCATGTGGGTGCTGGGACTCGAACCCGGGTCCTCTGGAAGGGCAGCCAGTGGTCTTAACCGCTGAGCCATCTCTCCAGCCCTCTTTGTTGTTTTTGAATCAGCATTTCTTGATCTAGTTGCTGAAAGCACCAGAGTCTCTTCGTTTCCTTTCACCTAGATCTTTGTGTGTACTCAGACACCTAGGGAGAATTTCCCTGTGAGCCTCTATGAAAGCTAAAAAGACATATTCCCTCCCACAGGGGAAGGAAATATGAAATTGGGGAAAATATATAGAAACTGGACCTGTAGCTGGCAAGACTCATTTACAGAATGAACATGGCCTGACTTTGGGCCCAGGAAAGAGGACAGACCCAAGTCCCTAAGTGGAGTTCATGTGTATGTGAGCCTCAAATCGTCCTTTGTGTTAAAATGAACTGTCTTCCTTTGCTTGCTACACATTCTTGGATTCTTAACACCAAACCTCCAAGGTGTGTGTGTGTGTGTGTGTGTGTGTGTGTGTGTGTGTGTGTGTGTACATGTGTGAATTCATGCACATGTGTGTGGAGCCAGACATTGAACGCAAGCATCTTAGCATCACTTTTCTACCTTATTTGTACGTGCGTGTGTGTGTGTGTGTGTGTGTGTGTGTGTGTGTGTGTGTGTGTCTATGCATGTGGAGCTAGAGGATGACATCAAGTGTCTTTCACTAAGATTCTCAACCTTATCTTTTGAGATAGTACCACACTGACCCCAGGGCTTGCCAATTGGCTAGATTAGCCAGTGGGCCCGCAGGCCTTAGAGATCCATCATGCTTTTTACAGAGGTGCCGAGGCTCTGAACTCAGATCCTCATGCCTGTATCTCAGGCACTTTACCAACTGTGCCATCCCCCACCCTCCCACCTTCCGCCAGGCTCTCCACCTCTCTTTTTGAGACAGGGTTTCTAACTGAACCTATGGCTCACTGATTTGGCCACAGTGGCTGGCCAACAAGCCCCGTGGATCCTCCTGTCTCCACCTCCCCAGCGCTGAGTGACAAGCCTGCATCCTCTTTCGTGGGGGTTCTGAACTAAGGACATCAGGCTTGCAAGGGGAGCTCTTCGCCAGCCGAGTCACCTTCTCAGTCCCTTTTTCGGGGTCTTTTGAAGGACATATCCCCCCCTCCTCACTTTGTTTTTATTTACTACCTATTTACGTTACAAATATCAGGAAAATGCCAGCATATGCTTCCCAAGCATGCTTTCTCAGCAACGCAGTAAACGTTTCTGCTAGCCAGAGGGACCAGCGGCCTTTAAACATCCTGAGCAGAGGGATGGCGCAAATGAAAAGCACCAGAATCTTAGAATCCTGACTGAAATCCAGCCAGTGGGCAATCTGCTGGAGAAGAGCTACACATCCATGTCCAAGGGTGAGAAATAATTTATGACAAAGCTCACCAGAAATGCTAATTTCATTCATGTTGCTACAAGTATGGCTTCGTGCTTTTAAAAAATGTGGCCTGGTAGCATTTTTCCACCTCTCTTCCCTTACAGTGTAGAATTAAACAGGTGCCTTACCTCTCCTCCGGTGCATGGAAAAGCATTTGAGTATCTAGACGTGCAACTAGCTCCCTTCTTGACAACGTCATCCTCCAGACCGAAAGTAGCTGAGCAGTTTGTTGCAAAGTACTTGTAAGGCTTCCACGTCTTGCCAAAGTCCTGGGACCGGTCCAGCACCATGGCCGCGGGCCTGGGGGACTTGAACACCATAATTAGGTGAGTAAAGTAGAATTCTGCTTCCAGGTCTAACTGGATCTTTTCCCGGTGCACATCCTCTGCGGACTGCCACCAGGTACGGGGAAACCTGAAGGACGAGTCTGCCATGGCAGAGGGCAGGTGGGCCAGGTGAGAGTGGGCCGCGTTACACTTGTCGCATTTGGGCTGCCGGCACGTGAGATCGGCGTTCTCGCTGTAGAAGCAGAACGGTTCGGTGGCGTTCTGACCGCAGGTGCTGTCTGCCCGGAGTTTCCGTCCCAAAGCCAAGTTTCCCATGCGAGGGTTGCAGGCCTTCTCACAGCGGGAATTAGCTCCAGCTACGCCACTCAGTCCTGAGGAGGGGAGAGCATATGTCATTCAAGACAAACCCATTGGAAATAGGAATGATCTGCTATGTACCTGATTTATCTACAACAGTCAAGATATCCTCCGAAGACCATGGGCCTTTCTGTATGAGAAGAAGTTACCAAACTGGTCCAGGAACACTATGAGATACTCACAGTGATTCATGTATACAAGTATGTGTGTGCCAGAGAGATAGATGATAGTGTGTTCATGTGTGCAATTGGCTGTGTGTACAAGTGAGTGTGCACATGTGGAGGCCAGAATACCTTGGGTATTGTTCCTAAGGTATCTTGTTGCTTTTAGATTTATCATGGGGTGTGTGTGTGTGTGTGTGTGTGTGTGTGTGTGTGTGTATGTGTGTGTGTGTGTGTGTGTGTGTGTGTGTGTGTCTGAGTATATGCATGTGCACCATGTGCACACAGATGCCTGAAGAAAGCCAGAAGAGGGTACTGGATCCCCTGGAACTGGAGTTAGAGGTAGTTGTGAGTCCTAGTGTTCGGTGCTAGGAACAGAACCCAGGTCCTCTGCAAAAGCAGCGAGTGATCTTAATCACTGAGCCATCTCTCCAGCCCCTCACCTTGTGTTTTTGAGACAGTGTTTCCCACTGGCCTAGAACTTGCCAAGGAGGCTAGACTAGCTAGCGCATGAGACCTGCAGATCTTCTGGTCTCGGCCTCTCCAGTGTTGGGCTGTAAGTGTACTATCACACCTCACTTTTTGATGTGCTTGCTAAGGATGGAACTCCGCATCTCGTGCTTGTGTAACAAGCATTTTAGCAACTGAGCTTAGCCACCTCCCCATCTCCTTCATTTTTAGCCAGTAAAGGGGTAATTCTCTAGGAAAATCAACACAAGATATTTAATAAATACACAATGGGACCTCATTTCAGGTGGCAAAGCCAGAAAACACTGGATCTCAAATGTGTGATATCCATGTCTAATATTAACTAAATATAACTATTAAAAACCCTCCAAACTACCACATGACAGGAAAAGTGTATTGTCCCTGCTCTCTGCTTCTTAAATATTTCTACCTATGGCAGGTTGTGCAGTGCTTACCTGTTAGCTTAGCTGGAGAATGTTGATGGTCTGACACACCAAACCTCACCTCTAACAACTGTCATGAACTAAACCTCGTCTTAAAGAGACTGACTCTCCCCTCTGAAGTTCCCACCCACCTTAATGTTTCAGGAGTACTTGGAATGGTAAACAGTACCCACTGATTCACATTCTGGCTACGTGTCATAATCCTTTAATTTGGGTTTGTCATTTTAATTACGAATACCGTAAACAAAAAAACCTGTCCATTTAAGAAAAATTAAAACACAGAGGAAAAGAAGGAAAAGGTAGCCAGGCGGTGGTGGCGCACGCCTTTAATCCCAGCACTCGGAAGGCAGAGCCAGGCGGATCTCTGTGAGTTCGAGGCCAGCCTGGGCTACCAAGTGAGTTCCAAGAAAGGTGCAAAGCTACACAGAGAAACCCTGTCTAGGAGGAGGAGGAGGAGGAGGAGGAGAAGGAGGAGGAGGAGGAGGAGGAGAAGGAGGAGGAGGAGGAGGAGGAGGAGGAGGAGGAGGAGGAGGAGGAGGAGAAGAAGAAGAAGAAGAAGAAGAAGAAGAAGAAGAAGAAGAAGAAGAAGAAGAAGAAGAAGAAGAAGAAGAAGAAGAAGAAGAGGGAAAATGCAACCAAACCCCAAATTCTGGCTAATTGGATGTTTCTGGTTACGAGACAGACCTCTGAGTTGTTATCACAGGGGCATTGGATACAGCCAAATGACAGCTTTGGCTGGAGAGGAGAGATTCCACACAGGGACAATCACCACCTCACACAGGCTTGCCACCAAAATAAGGGGTTTCCTCGGGCATTATTTTTTAAGTGTCAAATGAAAATGTGCACCATGACCAGACTCTGTTTGCCATTGTTCTGATTAGCGGGCGCAACAGCTGCCTGTGGCCAGAAACACACAAAACACAGTGTGCTATGACTCACCTGTGAAGCATTCCTGGGGAAAAGCGCATACTGCCTGTACAAGTACCTTTGACTTGCAACACTCGCCTTGTGATGTTTATTTACAACCTCCCGATGGCTCCCATGTTTTTTTGTTTTGTTTTGTTTTTTGTTTTTGTCATAACATGGTTTGAAAGGGGGAAAGTTTATGAAAAGTTCACTTCGGGGTTGTGGGAGCGTGGGTGTGTAATGCACAATTAAGAGTGTGAACAGGAAGAACTCGAGAGAGATCTTTAACAGTGAGACGTTTGACACAGTCTTGGGGAAAATAATGAAAGAAAGTTTCCACACCCTAATAATTTGAAGCTAAGTAGTTATCAGTGAGCAAAAGCAGTGGCGATCCCTGAAGGACTGGGGGGTGGGGGGTGGGGGGTACACCTGATGGAGGATGCGGACTCTCAAACCAGCAGCTCCGAGGAGAGACTGGAAGCCGCCCAACCAAAGAGATGCCTGCCACAATGCTCTGAATCTTCCAGTCGGTTCCTCTAACCCACACTCCGGTTTCTGGAGCAAGTCACGTCCATCTGAGGGAGGTTGAAATCAGGGTGCCTCACCATCTTTACCCTGTGCCCCACTGTGCTGTACTTAGCCCAACTGAAAGCCAGGTGGCCTGCGAGAAGGAAGGCAGAGAAGCCGAGAGGGGTTCGAAGACTCAAAAACAGCGAGCCTGGAGCCGGTGGCCTTAGGGCAGTCCAAGAGAGCCAGGACCGGAGTGGGAGGGAGAGGGCATCTGACGGTTGCCAGTAGTCCAGTTACTGAGCCAAGAGCAGACCCGCCTCCGACCTCCTGCAGAGCCTCGGCCAGGGTACCGATTCCCCAGGGGCGGTCAGCCAGCTCCGGGCAATCACCACCTGAGTGATCACCCCCCATGGTCCCCAGCTCCGAGTTCTCCTGTGTTGCAGCTACCGCCCCGGGAAGAGGGCGCTCACCCTCACCCCAGGTGGCCCTACCTGCTTCCCAAGTACACAGAATGAGATCCGGGAAGGTGGCGATCGCTCTAAATGAGAGAGCGGTCTCGGCCCACGCACGCCCAGGGTCTCTGGGCCACCCCTCCTCGTCCCTCCTCAGGCCATGGAGAGCCCGGGGATGGCGAGCTGGGTCCTTTGTTCCCCTCACCAAGTGCAAAGGCAGTTTTTTTTTTTTCTTTCCCCCCAAGCCAAACCCAGAAAGAAACACTGATCTCCCTATCTCCTGCAGGGCGTACCCAGGATATCTGGTTATTCAAGGACATGTGTATCTCAGTTGCAGAAGAGAGAAAAAAAAAAAAAAATCAAGTGTTTGAAAGTGCGGAGTCGCGGGCAAAGGAGACGGAACATGGCCACTCGCTTCATCCTCGGTAGCCCGAGCTCAGGGCTCCCTGTCCGGGGTCCCCTACATCCCCCAGTCCCCGAGCTTGGGGGTGGGATGGGGTGGGGAGCAGGAGCAAGGGGAGAGGGGTGGGGGCCCGGCCGCGTCACCACCCACCTGCGGCCACCGCCGAGTAGCCCCAGAGCAGCAGCAGCCGTGCGCAGCTCCCCATGGCCGGGCAGCGGCGGGAGCGGGTGGGATGAAGCGGCAGCGGTCCTCGGGAGCACCCGGGGCTCTGTGGTTCTTCCTCCTCCCGGGGCGCCAGGCTCGCTCAGTGGGCACCGTGGGTGCCGAGCCGCCGGCCGGGGCCGCGCCGGGCGGCGGGGTGACCGTCGCGCACCGGCCTGGCGGGGCCCGGGCAGCTCAGGAGCGGCGGGAGCCCCGGGACCATAGCCGGCCTGGCCGCTGCCCGCAGAGCCGCCCTGAGGGCGGGTGAGCCGCTCGCCCGGGGCTCGGCGCCCGCAGCCGACGCTGAACTTTGCGAGACCTTTCACTTCCCGGCCGCCGCCGCCGCCTCCCGGCCGTCCTCCTCCGCTTTTCCCACCTCCTGTGGCCGCCGCGGCTCGGTCCCGTCCTTCTCCATGGGCAGTTCCATGGGATGCATTTTTATTGCACCGACACCGCGGCGCTCCGGTGCCAGCCCTCCTCCTCCCCTCGCACCTCCACCCCTTCCTCCCGCCCGCCCCCCGCGCTTGACAGCCCCGGCGGTGCAGACGAGCGGTCCGGTCGTCGTCACCGGCGCCCGGGGAGGGGTCCCTGCCGCCCCCGCTGCGCGCATCTCCCCGCCTGACCTCGCGGGTGCCCTCCAGCACCCACGGGCCTCTCCTGGGAAGCAGTCTCCCACCTTCTCCAGGAACATTCCTGAGAGCAGTTGACTCCCTCCCCGATCAGGTCAGGGCATGCCAAGGGGCTTAAAAACCCGCGAAGCAGGAGAGCTACTACTTTTCCAAAATCATCCAGAAAACAAAACAAAACAAAACAAAACAAAAACAAGCCTTCACCCCCTCCACTCCACCACACTCTTTCCCTGGGAGCCCCCGTGGTCTGGGTTCGGAACCCCCCAGTTCAGCCTGGGGGACCAGCACTGAGCGCGCCAAGTGCCAAGTGTCCTCTGAACCTTTACCGCCTTTTGCGGGGTGCAGCCCAGCCAACAGCCGCTGCCTACAGGAGCCGAGGGTGTACCCGTTCTGGTGTTAAGGGTGATCTTTCTCACTAAACTCGAGGGTCTGAAAGACCTAACCAGGGAATGGGGTGTTTAAGAATATCCCTGTCTAGGGCAGGGATGTAACAAAGAGAACGCCTGGGTCCTCGGTGTATTCACGCATTTCTCAGAGTATGGTGTGCAGGGGAACGATAATGTTATGAAATCTCTGATGGGGAGCAATTTAGCAGCAACCACAAAGCAGCTAATTGTAGCTCAGGGCTGGTGTTTATGGAAGGAGATTAAGTAGCACTTCAGCCTGGGACTTCTGTAACTTCTCTGGAAATATAATTCTGCTTACACATCCCAGGAAACTGGCAAAAGTTAAGTCGAACGCAATTTTGTATTGCAGCATGCTGTGTGTGCCTTTGAATATTTTCCAGAAAATTAACTGCTTTACAGATAACATTCAGTTTATAAATCATCAGCATTATAGATGGGGCAGTTAGAGCTTGGGGGTTGGGGGAGGCGTGGCACACGTAGATGCTATTTGTAATGACCCAGCTGGGGACAAATAAGTTTCTATCTCCCAGGAGGAACTGAGTTGAGGTTAGCATAAGCCACTCGGGAGGCGTTAAAATTATTCTTTTGGCCAATAACTGGAGGTGGCAGACGACATGGGAGCCGCCATTAGAAAACAAACCCTGTGAGTTTTCAAATCCTGGCAATGTTGGCGCCTTCTTTGGCTCGCACAGATAATGCTCCTGATGAAGTCGCTAAAATGCCTCTCCAGTTGTTCTTTTTATTGAACAAACGATGGGAAATTATAACAGGCTGATGGCCCTTAGCCCAAATATTAGCCCACTTGCCAAGAGGAGGAGAAAGACGGTATTTACTATTAATCTCTGAGCCAATATATTAAGTTGAGGCAGAGCTAACCCATGTCTGATTATGAATTTCAAAAGCATTTTCTGTCTGCAGTGATACTGTGAATTTCCCCAGTGCTTTGTAAATGGTTTTTTTTTTTTTTTTCTCCTTTAATAAAATTGCAAGCTCCTAAAATGGCAGTTAGACACTTAGTCTATGCAAGATTTACGTGTTTTGGTTTTTTTCCCCTTACTTTGCTGGTTATTCTTAACTGAAGACACTTGTCAGACACGCAATAAATGTTCACCGAGTGTTTTGACTGAGTTATCTCAAAACTATTGTTCTATGCTAAGAATAGAAACCGGGGAGAAAACCAGTGAAATAAGAGTGATTCCTAGCATTCTAGTGGAATGTGTGCTCTCTACAGCAATACTCCATGTGTGGACTAGCTCTAAAGGAGGGGTCATGAGCATCCTAATGAACCTTCCTCGGATGCAATGTGGTGGTTCCCATCTGTAATTTTCCCACTTGATAGTAGAGGCAGGAGGGCAGTGCTTTCAAGGCTGGCTTTAGCTATAAAGCAAGTTTGAGGCTAGCCAGGACTCCAGGAGAGAGTGTCTATAAAGAAAAAAAAGTGCTTGTCTAGGCTACATAGTCACAAACTACATTTTCATTTTGAGGAAAGGACCCAAGAGTTGACCAACAAGAAAGTCTGCTCAGGGGTGAGGACATGAGGACATTACTGATTATGATTTTGTTGTGAGATTTTCAAGAACTGATTCCGAATTTTCTAATTGCTGTGGATTACAGGGAGGGCTGGAGAAACCACAGAATGTCCACAGCAGGTTTCCAAATGTCACAAACTGACACATGTAATCGAGAACCTTCCTGGTGACTTGGAAAGATGTTAAAAGGGCCTCTAATATCTAAAATGGATGGCAAAAGTCCACACACCAAAGACCTTACTCCTGAGTGCCCCTGGGCCATCTGTAAATCTTCCTAGCTCAGTGTCTCTGCTTAGGGCGCTTTCCGGGGCTCAGGGTATTGGAATAACAAGCTCAAATGGGACAAGATACAGTTAAAGGAGAAGAGATGAACCAAGGCAGCCTCGGAACCAAGAGGATGCTGAAATTAGAACCCCAGACATGAAGACAAAAGCATAAGCAGCAATATTACCCCTCCCCAGTAAAAGGCCCTCAGCAGTCTGAGGCCTGTTGCGCAGAGATAAGGCATCGCAAGGCTATGAAGAGACGGTTCTATAAACACTCGGCACAAACCCTAATAACTGAACCCTGGGCCCCAACTTCTCGCCCCACCAGGGGCCCTGCTTCCACCATGAAGTCTTTGCCCACAGGCCATGCAATTTTTCTTCTGAGCACCCCAATAAACAAGAGAATCAAAGGCATCCATGCTATTGGCAGCACTTTATTTAACTGTGGTACTTGTTTTCATATAGGCCTTTGCAACTAGACAAAGAAAACCTAAGTTCTCTCTCTCTCAGCGCGCGCGCGCGTGTGTGTGTATGTGTGTGTGTGTGTGTGTGTGTGTGTGTGTGTGTGTGTGTGTGTTTAAATAGCCCAGGCTGGCCTGGTCTGGAACCCGCTATTGATGTAGCCCAGGCTGACCCCAAACTCTCTGTGCTCCCGACCTAGTCTTCTGAGTGCTGGGATGACAAGCTCACACCACCTGAGAAGGATCCCAGACTCTGAAGCCAAGTTTGATTGTTGAAACAGCTCCTCCAAGTGTTTTTAAAAACTCTGCTTGATCTCGCCATTTCTAGTATACTCCAATTTGTCTTACACTCAGCCCCTGCAAGTTAACTCTAAGTGTGGTCAGTGAGGATAAAATAAAACTTAGTGTCCTTAATAAGTCTAGGGCTTGTATTTATGTCGCCTAAAAACACATCTGCAGTTTTGTGACACGGGCTGAGAATGGTTGGGGTAAAAATCTTTTGTATGTGTTGATTTCTTACAGACCATTAAGATTCGGTGCATGCGTGTGTGTGTGTGTGTATAGTAAACATTCACTCAGTATTTAAAAAGACAAAAACAAACAAACAAAAAACCATAGGTTCAAATTGCTAAACTGGAAGAGAGCTCAGTTGAAAAAGTGCTAGCCTTGAAAGTAATGAGGACCTGAGTTTAACCCCAGAACCCATGTTTCATAAAAGAAATGCTGAGCGTAGATAGAGGCACGTGTTTGTCATCCTGCACTGAGAAGGTGGAGACAAATGGACTGGGGTTCCCTGGGAAGTTCCAGGTCAGTGAGATGATCTGTCTTAAAAAAACAAAACAGTGGATGGTGAGGAACTGCACCCAAGATTGTGCTCTGGTCTACACAGGCAAATGCACAGGATGTGTACCCCCACACACACCCTCAAACACACTCATACACTAACACAGGCAAATGCACAGGATGTGTGCCCCCACACACACACCCTCAATACACTCATACACTAACACAGGCAAATGCACAGGATGTGTGCCCCCACACACACCCTCAAACACACTCATACACTAACACAGGCAAATGCACAGGATGTGTGCCCCCACACACCCTCAAACACACTCATACACTAACACAGGTAAATGCACAGGATGTGTGCCCCCCCACACACACCCTCAATACACTCATACACTAACACAGGCAAATGCACAGGATGTGTACCCCCACACACACACCCTCAAACACACTCATACACTAACACAGGCAAATGCACAGGATGTGTACCCACATACACACACACCCTCAAACACACTCATACACTAACACAGGCAAATGCACAGGATGTGTGCCCCCACACACCCACCCTCAAACACACTCATACACTAACACAGGCAAATGCACAGGATGTGTACCCACACACACACTCACTTAAACACACTCATACACTAACACAGGCAAATGCACAGGATGTGTGCCCCCACACCCACCCTCAAACACACTCATACACTAACACAGGCAAATGCACAGGATGTGTGCCCCCACACACCCACCCTCAAACACACTCATACACTAACACAGGCAAATGCACAGGATGTGTACCCCCACACACACCCTCAAACACACTCATACACTAACACAGGCAAATGCACAGGATGTGTACCCCCACACACACCCTCAAACACACTCATACACTAACACAGGCAAATGCACAGGATGTGTACCCCCCCACACACCCTCAAACACACTCATACACTAACACAGGCAAATGCACAGGATGTGTACCCCCACATACACTCATTCAAACACACTCATACACTAACACAGGCACATGCACAGGATGTGTACCCACACACACACCCTCAAACACACTCATACACTAACACAGGCAAATGCATAGGATGTGTACCCCCCTACACACACACCCTCAAACACACTCATACACTAACACAGGCAAATGCACAGGATATGTGCCCCACCACACACACCCTCAAACACACTCATACACTAACACAGGCAAATGCACAGGATGTGTATGCCCCCTACACACTCACTCAAACACACACATCACTAACAAAAAAGTTAAAAACTAAAAAATTGTCAGGATATTTAAAATGAACTTTTTCTCCTAAATGGAAAAAAAAAATCTACCTCCTGAATAAAGCTCTTACACCCACGTGGCACTGGTCTCCATTGCCAACGAAGGGGAGGTCTTTGAAAAGAGTCCTATTTCATTATCTCTTATATCCTTCCTTTAAGGATCAAGAAACATCATCTCTTCTGCCCTTGTTGCGTGAATGTGTGTCTGTTTTGTAACCCACAGCGAACTGTTCAAAGAGAAAGTGACAGGAGAGGTGAGGTCACCAAACTTAGATCACAAACATGTGAACACCTAGTGAATGTAATTGTGCTAGGGCCTAGGTTTGGAGATGGCAATCTCATTGCTTATCTGTCTTCTGTGGCTGTGAGGAGCTGGGAGACCTTGTGGAGGAGGTCGGATGGAGAATATGTTCCCACTGAAATCATCTTCGAGGCTGCTTTCTTCCTGGCCTCTGCCCTGCAGGTGCTCCTTAGGACATCGTCTCAGGAATTTCCTGAAGCTTTCATCTGAGCCTCTGGCCAACCACTGTTTCTTATTTCCCATGCTTCCTGGCTGCTCATCCCCAGCGAGGGAGGAGGGGGCCTTTGAAAACACACCAGCTCTTCCAGGAAGGTAATGGGTACCTGTCTTCACAAAACCTGTTCACGTGCCCTCTTGTGATCTAACTCATGAATGGAGCTGAGCAAATAAATGTAAGGCAGTGACATCACTTCTGTTGCTAATGCAGAGATAGTTAATACCAACAGCACTGCATCCACGTCGGCCGTGAGCCATTTTCCTCTCCACGGCGGTTAGCTCCACTCACGTTAGGAAAGAGCTCTGCCAAGGAGCTACATCCCTCCCTCCCTCATAAGCCCCCCCCCCCCCCCCCCTTCCTTTTTTTTTTTTTTTTTTTTTTCCATTTTGAGACAAGATTTCTCTAAGAGATCCAGGATGGTCCCAAGTTCAACATTTCAACTAGTAATCCTCCTGCCTCAGCCTCTTGAGTAACCTGGAGTTACAGATGTGTGCTATCAGCTACTACTTGGAGTCTGAGGTCTCTGGGTCTGCAGCTTACTGTTTGACCGTGCACAAGTTTATTGATCTTTTTGTGTGTCCTTCCTGCATTTCTATATAGACAGGTAACAGTGCCTATCTAATTCATAAGGAGGTCATGAATATCATGTGAATTAATATTCAGAAAAGCACAAGACGTAATTTTGTACTTGTTAAATACAACGTATAAAAATATAAGTCCATCATGTACTCTTGACCAGACTCGAAATTTCGTTTTTGAGTTTTACACAGATATTCAATAGGAGAAGGACAATAGTGGCCATGGCTTCATTTTAAAAATGGCTTTCCTTCTATGAGAAGATCTCCACAGGAGATAAAAGCATGGAGGAGCCAACCCCCAGCTGGAGGGCTGAAGGAATTGGCATTAAATGATCGTCACAGTAACGAGGGCCATCTGTGTGACTGTTGGATTAGAATATACCCTGGACCCTGGCGGGGTTACCAGTAGATACAACAGAGGCATTGGCTCCTTCTTTCCCTAATATTCTTTTTTATCCAATCTATCTTTCACCGTTTATTTTTATTTTATGTGCATTGGCGTTTTGCCTGCATGTATGTCTGTGTGAGGATGTCGGATCCCCTGGAAGTGGAGTTACAGACAGTTGTGAGCTGCCATGTGGGTGCTGGGAATTGAACCTGGGTTCTCTGGAAGAACAGCTCTTAACCACTGAGCCATCTCAGCAGCCTCCACCGACTCCTATCCCCGAATCTATTCTTAGGAAATAGTTCAGTAGTGAGGGATAGGACCCCAGTCCTTCATCCTTGCCCACTGTTATTGCAGACCCAATAAAGTTATTTGTAATTGTTGAGAGTCTATGATTTTAATGACTGTGGGCTTCCCAGAATATGACATCCTACAACGTCATCTTCAGCTTCTGGCTCTTATAATCTTCCCACACTTTCTCTCACAGCGTTCCCGGAGTCTTGGAGAGGATGACATAAATGTCTTGTTTGAGGCCGAACATGGGACCATCACTTATTGTCAGCCCTTTGGTAACAGAGAGGATTCTTTAGGGCAAGCTGCCACTCCCATAACGAAGCGATTGGAAGAGCTAAGTAACCGAGCCACATTCTCACTGTTGAGGAAATGGACAAGTCGGGATTTTGTGTTTGCATATAATATGTGTGTTCATGTGTGTGCATGGACACGGGTGTGCTGTGTGCATGTGTGTGCGGAGTCCAGAGATCAAACTTTGGTGTTCTTCCTCAGCAGCTATCCACCTTGGTTTTTGAGACAAGATCTCTCCCTGGGACTTAGGGCTAGGCTGGCAGGCCAGCAGCTCGAAAGATCCTTCCGTCTCTGTCTCCCCAGCATGAGAAGCGTTCAAGTGTGTACCATCACACCGGGCTTTTTACATGGGCGCTGGGCATTGAAGTCAGGTCCTTATGTGACATCACCGTGGGCACTCTACTGACTGAGCAGCCTTTCCCATCGGAAGTCAGGGTTTGAACTCTTGTGCAGAACTTTCCCTGCATGGCCTCTTTTAAGAATGGTGGGCGGGGTTGGGGATTTAGCTCAGTGGTAGAGTGCTTGCCTAGCAAGTGCAAGGCCCTGGGTTTGATCCTCAGCTCTGAAAAAAAGAATGGTGGGGTAGCCCAGAGGTGGAGTGGTTTACCACCAGACGCCATTTTCCCCTTTGATAAACACACTCAGAGAGTGTCTCATACCTTAACACTTACAGTTTATCCCACTGAGCCCGTGGGTTTAACCACCATCTATCTTGCTCTCTCCTAGATCTCCCTTCATCTCTGGGGCTTTATCTCCAGCTGCCTATGGGCAAGTCCACCTAGACCGGTCAAGTTCAACACTGAACGTTCAAAGCTAAGCCTATCGTCTCTCTCCCTCAATGTGTTTCTCCTGCAGCCTGTCTTAGTAGACAGATTAATTTTTCATCTTCATAAAACTACAGTTTTATCCATCTCATTATCAGCAAGAGGGAGCTTATGAATATTTACCACTAGTATTATCAACTTACCTAATTAATAATTTCCCAATAAAGCATCACCACTGAGGCTGGGGAGATGGTTTCAGCGGGTGAAGTGTGGGCTGTTCAAAGTATCAGGCCTGAGTTCGGATCCCCAGAAAAACCAGATATGGCGGCACAGATCAGTGATCTCCGGGTTCAGTGATGAGACCCTGTCTCAAAAACACAAGGTAGAGTATGGAGGTTGAGGAAGACCCCAAGATCTCCACATGTGTTCCTGTGTGCATCCCAACCCCAACATACACAGCGGCACAGGAAAAGATGGTGGTAATCATCTAGACAATCTCTGTTTCTAACAGGGGAAAACACCCAAGCCCACTGAAAACACACATGCAGAACTTGCTATTGCATAGGTCTGACCCGTCAGGCTGCTGCAGCTAGCTGGGGATGGTGAAGAGAGAGTCAGTTTTCTCTAAGCCTTGGTTGAAATGAAAAAGGTGTCTACAGAACACTCAGATTCAGCAAGATGGTCTACATGTTTGTTCTGTGGAAGAATAATTCAGTAGTCAGGTCATTTTAATTAAGCCAAAGTAAGTTAAATGGGATTTCTCAGACATTTTAATACTCTATGTTCCATTGTGACTCTCCCTCCCAAATGGACACACTACGATATTTGATAGAATGGCATTTAGTTGCATGAATGGGGGACTAAGCTGTTTATCTTAGCAAAATTGGGGTTGATTTTTCCTCAAAGGATGAGAAGTCAGGAAGCAAACAGTCGAGCAGTGTCTCTGTTCAAAGAAGTCATCGGATTTGGATGGCTTTCTTCCTCATGGGCACAGTATGGCTGCCCATACACAGGGAGTGACCCTATTTTATGCAAGATAAAAGGAAAAAGAGAAGAAGAAATGGTGTATGCCAATTGACTCCTAAAAGAAATATATTTATACAGGCATTTGACCACATGTGTGCCTGCTGCCCTCAGAGACCAGAAGATGTCGGATCCCCTGGAATTGGAGTCACAGATGGTTGTGAACCACCATGTGGGTGCTGGGAATCAAATCCAGGTCCTCTGGAAAAGCAGCTAGTGCTTTAACCTCTAAGGCAGTGGTTCTCAACCTGTGGGTCCCAAGCCCTTTGGGGATCCAGTGACTCTTTCCCAGGGGTCATGTATCAGATATGCTGCATATCAGATACTTAGATTATGATTCATAACAGCGGCAAAATGACAGTTATGAAGTAGCAAGGAAATAATGTTACGTTGGGGGGGTCACCATAGCATGAGGAGCTGTATTAAAAGGTCAAAGCATTAGGAAGGCTGAGAACCACTGCTCTAAGGCATCTCTACAGCCTCAATCTTTTTTTGTTTCTTTGTTTGTTTGTTTGTTTGTTTTTCGAGACAGGGTTTCTCTGTGTAGCTTTGTGCCTTTCCTGGATCTCACTCTGTAGACCAGGCTGGCCTTGAACTCACAGAGATCCGCCTGCCTCTGCCTCCCGAGTGCTGGGATTAAAGGCATGTGCCACCACCGCCCGGCCTATTTTTTTATAGTTATATTTATTTATGTGTGTTTGCTCATGGAGGTTAGAGCATGTTTGGGAACTGGTTCTCTCCTTCATTGTCTCCTTCTACTGTCTAGGTCCGGAGTGTCATTCTTAGACCACCAGGCCTTTGCTCTCTCTGAGCATCTCTCCAGCCTGACTGACCTCAGCTTTCCTAGCTGCCTCCCCCACTTTCTTATGTCTACTTGCACAGAGCTGGGTCAGTCAGCTTCTCCAGACTAAAAGAAAGTTTGGGGACCTAAGAGGAGCTAAGACCTCCATCTGGACACACAGGGATGCTGTGGATATCACTCTGTATAAATAAAATGCTGTTTGGCCAGTGGCCAGGCAGGAAGTATAGGCAGGACAAGAGAGAAGAGAATTCTGGGAAGTGGAAGCCTGGGTGGAGAGACCCCGCCAGCCACCGCCGTGACAAGCAACATGTAAAGACACCGGTAAGCCATAAGCCACCTGGCAAAGTGTAGACTAACAGAAATGGGTTAATTTAAGATAGAAGAAGTAGATAACAAGAAGCCTGCCATGGCCATACAGTTTGTAAACAATATAAGTTTCTGTGTGTTTACTTGGTTGGGTCTTAGCGTCTATGGGCCTGGCGGGTAAGAGAGATTTGTCCTGACTGTGGGCCAGGCAGGAAAACTCCAACTACACAGGGACCCTTAGCCCAAGTCAGGATTCTATTAAAAAGAAGGGAAGGCTGGATGTCAGGAAGACGTGGGTCTACACATGTCATCAAAAGTCAGCAATTTCACCGATGTGTTTTGCCCGGATTAGCATGTTCCGTGGCTCCCTGCCCCTTGGCAGATGGACTCATGCTGCTTGGCTTAGCATTCAAGCTTTCTGTGGTGGACCAGTTTGTGCCATGGGCTCCTTGCCACCCCATGGTGAGCTTTGTACAGTGTCTCCTCCACTCTAGTGACTGGCAGCTCCCTGGAAATCCAGTCCTGACAATAACTGCTGGGATGTCTTCCTTCCTCTCTTCCCAAAGAGCTGTCTGCCCCTCTGCTTGCTCATGGCACCCATACATGACGTCATTATTCTCAGCTATGCATCCCTCCTCTGTATTGAATAGAAACAGGAAACGATATTGAATTCATGCGTTAATTACAACGATGGGAAACACACCTAGAAACAGGCAAAGGACTAAGGTGTAGTTCCATGGTAGAAGTCTCGTCTCCCATGTGTTTAACCCCTACTACAAAAAAAAAGAAAAAGAATAAATGAATGAATGAATGGATGGATGAATGAAAAAGCATGGAAAAAGATATCAATATAACAAAATATTATAGATAATCTTTTCTCTTAGCAATTCTTTTTTTTTTTCTTGAGCTGAGAATCGAACCCAGGGCCTTGCGCTTGCTAGGCAAGCACTCTACCACTGAGCTAAATCCCCAACCCCAGCAATTCTTGAAATTACACTGTATTTAAGAATTATAGCGGGGCTGGAGAGATGGTTTAGTGGCTAAAAGCATCTGGCTGCTTTTCCAGAGCTTCTGAGTTCAATCCCCAGCAACCACATGGTGGCTCACAACCACCTGTAATCAGATCTGGCGCCCTCTTCTGGCCTGCAGGCAAACATGCAGACAGAACACTATACATAATAAATAAATAATTTTTTTAAAAAAAGAAAGAATTATAGCAATTTAAAGTAGGCTACTCAAAAAGCATACAATGGGGGGGTAAAGAGACAGCTCGGTGGTTAAGAGCTCTTTCTACCCTTACAGAGGACCAGGGTAGTTCCCAGCGCCCATGCGATGGCTCACAATCATCTCTTTCTACAATGCACTCTTTTGACCTCTGGGTCACGTGCATATAGGTAGTACACATGAAGTCATACAGGTGTATGCAAGTGCATATACCCCCACATGCTTTCACACACACACACACCCCAACAACAGCAACACTAAAATGCATTAAGTGGCATCCGAAGAGAGGCAGGTATGGTAGGACATTACCAGGTAGAACTCTGTGGCTTTGGGAGGGTAGAAGAGCCACACAAGGTTGAGGACTTGAGCTGGACCCAGCAATTGGGCAGGTGTGCATCGCTATGTGGTGGGTGCAGATGAGCCTTGCCAGATGGTAAAGTCAGGACTCCTGGGTGCAGTGGCTCATAGCCATAATTTCAGCACTTGTGAAGCGGAGACAGAAGGATTGCCTTGAGTTCAAGGCTAGCCTGGGCTACAGAGTAAGGCCTCGTATCAAACAAAAAATAAATAAAATAAAGGAAGAGGCTTGGGAAAGTGCACATAAATTATTGGGGGGATGTGTGTGGAGTAGTCATGGGATCCATGGAAACTGGAAAGAAAAGGCAGAGCGATGACCATGGGCTGCCAGGTTGCTGGGGTTGTTGGGAATTTATATCGCTTTATCTGCTGTAGAAACAGTGTGTATCGGGTTAGAAAAAAGAGAGCCTAGAAAGAGTGTTAAAGGAGGAATTTCAGGATAGATGGTGTAACACTCTGTGCGAGCTTTTGGCCAAGCTAGACCATACTTCCAGCTTGCTTTGACCTTTAGGTCTCAATAACCCAGGATAAGCCGGACATGCTGGTGCCCACGCCTTTAGTCCCAGCACTTGAGAGGCAGAGGCAGGCAGATAGGTCTCTGTGAGTTCAAGGCCAGCCTGGTCCACATAGTGAGGCAATGTCTCAAAACAAACAAGCAAGCAAATCTAACTGTTCTCCAGTTCTAAACTTGTGTTGGAGTTTCCAACAAGCACCTCCCTGAATTTTTTTAGGTGTGAAATTTCAGAAGATTACAGTGCAATTTAGAAGACCAATTATTACAGTTTTCTTTAATCCCCAATTTTCCACAACAGACCTCCTCGTAGGTGGGAATTCAGTTCCCAGAAACGTCTGAAGACGCTCACTGAAGGATGTCAAACACTAACACCATCCTCTCGGCTCACATGAACGCCGACTCATGCAGACACGCTCTGAAAAGCCTGTGAATGAGCTGTGAGAGAAACGGAGGCCATAGCCACTCCGGCTCATGTAAGAATCACTCCTTTATGCTTCGAATCCACGCTTCCCACGACGCTGCACGTGGTCTGCTGTAGAGCGTCTCTACTCACGAATTCTGCTTAGCCACACAAAGATTTCTCATTGGATTTGTGGAACCGAACCCCTCAGTCCAAAGGTAACCCGATGTTTATTGCTCTTGAACACGCAGCAGGTGTCTGTGTGCATGGTTAGTCCCTCTAACGTGGAAGCTTTCTTCCTCATGGAGGAAGTGTTTGCCATTTCCTCACTTCCTGCTGTTTCAGGGATGTTTGAATGGATCCTGGTTTTTACTGCAAACAGGAGAGAAGTGATCTTCCTCCTCCTCTTCCTCCTTCTCTTCCTTTCTCCTTCACCCTCTTCCTCCTCTCCCTTCTCCTCCTCTTTATCCTCTTCATTTTCTTCTTTCTCTTCCTCTTCATTCATTATTTTTTATGCATATGGGTGCTTTGCCCACATGTCATGTAGCTGTAGAGGTCAGAAGAGGATGTTGGATTCCCTGGAAGTGGAATAACAGACGTTGTTATCTGGACAAGAAACAGTGCTCTTAGTGCCTGGGCCGTCTCTCCAGCCCCAGGAATCTTTAAAAATGTTACAGTGGGCTCTGCGCTTGGGAAGTGGGAAGTCGCACCACACAGCCTGCTGTCCCCATGGGCCACTTTGCAAAGGACACAAAGACTCAAGCTGGAGCCTGGACTTGAACAGCGTGCTTTTTTTCCTTTTTTCCAAGTGCTTGTCCTTGGTTTCTTTTCAGAGGCCCGTGTTTCTTCAAAATGCTTTGCCATCCTTCAGTGGGCCGGTGCACGCTCCTCTCTCTCTCTCCCGTTCAAGGTACTCACCCCAAGCCATAACTTGAAAGGGAGGGTGTGGGGGGGGGAAGAAAGAAGAAACCCTGAGCTGGAGAGGTGGCTCAGCGGTTAAGAGCACTGGCTGCTCTTCCAGAGGTCCTGAGTTCAATTCCCAGCAACCACATGGTGGCTCACAACCACCTGGAATGAGAACTGGCGCCCTCTTCTGGCCTTCATGTGTACATGCAGGCAGAACACTATACAAAATAGATACAAAATACAAAATAGATAAATCTTTAAAAAATAAATGAGCCGGGCAGTGGTGGTGCATGCCTTTAATCCCTCAGGAGGCAGAGGCAGGCGGATCTCTGTGAGTTTGAGGCCAGCATTGGGGGGGGGGGGGGGGGCGGCGTCCATACATTTTGGAGTAAGCAGTAGAGGAATCTCAGAAAACAGAGGTAGCCCTAACTCCCCCATCCCCCAATAACTGGGCTCGGCCCATGTGTGGGTGACTGTAAGGAATACCAGTCCTCCGAAGTCCCGGGATGGGTGTGGATTTCCAGTGAGATCATACCTGAAAGATTATAAAATGATAAAGTGTGCTAGAACCATTTTCTTTGTTTGTTTGTTTGTTTTTCAAGACAAGATTTCTCCATAGCTCGGTAGTCCAGGCTGGCCTCGAACTCACAGAGCTCCACCTGCCTCTGCCTCCTGAGAGCTGGGATTACAGGCGTGCGCCGCCGCCACCACCACCTGGCTAGAGAACCACTTTCGTTTTGGAATCACAAGTTAGTCGCTGGCTTGTGTGTTTCTCCATGGACACAATGTTTCCGGGATTCAGGGCTGCTGCTTCTGCAGAGAGGATGCAATATTTGCATCCTGATCGTTTTCTCTGCTTATTCAGTGGCAGAAAAGGCCAGCCCATAAATCAATAAGTATAAACGATATATTTTGACTTTTTCCTTAGTTGAGATGGGCAACTCTGATTTGCTGACAAATACACATGGAAGTGGACATGTGTCTGCCTCCATGTATGCTTGCAGGCCAGAAGAGGGCACCAGGTCTCATTACAGATGGTTGTGAGCCACCATGTGGTTGCTGGGGATTGAACTCAGGACCTCTGGAGGAGCAGCCAGTGCTCTTAACCGCTGAGCCATCTCTCCAGCCCTGTACCTTACACTTTCAATCCTTGTTAGCTTCATAATGCTTTTGCCCAGGGCGATCTCAGGTAACAAATCCCCAAATGAAACAAGAGGAATTCCTGGAAGGTGGGGTGGGCTTTCGAATTGAAACCTGAAATCTTTCACATTGCCTACCTCCCATCCTGCAGCGGCTCCCAGGTCATCTCCAACACAGTAGAGAGACTTCTGTTGTAATGAGCAGTTAGGTATTGGACGCATAGGGAGGAGAGACGTTCCTCAGTGATGACTGAATTCCGTCCCTCTACATCCACTTCCTGCCTTTTCTCATCGGTAATCATTTCAAATGCACATATCTTAGGGAGATTTTAATGTTGTAGGCCCTCAATGTTAGTTAGCTTTACGTTAACTTGACACACCCCAGAATCATTTGGAAAGAGGGGCTTTCGATTGAGAAAATGCTCCCAAAGATTTGCCTGTAGAGCATTTTCTTGATTAACAACCGTTGTGGGACGGCCCAGCCCACTATGGGCAGTGCCACTCGTAGGCAGACGGTCCTAGGTTATATAAGAAAGCAGGGTGAGCAAGCCATGGGGAGCAAACCAGTAAACAGCACTCCGTGGTCTCTGTTTCAGTTTCTGCCTCCAGGTTCCTGCTTTGAGTTTCAGGCTTGGCTTCCCTCAATGATGGACTGTGGTCAGGAACTGTGAGCCAAATAAACCCCCGAACCCCCCCCAAAAATGTTTACAGGGAGCATGAATGGCATGTTTATGAGTGCCAGAACTGTGGTTTGGATCACAAAGGTCTATGGAGCTATTTTAACACTTTTTAAATTATATTAAATTTTATATTGACAAGAGTTCTGATTCACCAGGGGATTTCCTACTCTACTAATGACCTTGGAGAGATTTTGTTCTGCGGAAAATTGTATTTTATGGCTTCGCACCCACCCACAGGATAAAGGAGACAGAGATTGTTATCTTTTACCCTGAAAAAAACAAATCAGGACCAGCAGTCTTGAGGTAATAAGTAGCCACAATCAGCAGCAGCTTTGAGTTCCCTCACTGTCCCTGGTGTTCTGGGCACAGCACTTTTAAATACACAAAGAGAGTCAAAGATACTTAGGTTTTTCCAGTGTGTACTTTATATGTATATAAAATTTAATTGCCCCTTTATGGACACAACATACCCAGCAATCGGTATCTAAAGTCTTGCATTGGCAGATCAGTTAGGGGATTAAGTAAACAGAGTCCTGGGGAGAGCCACGCCTGTGCAAATCTCGGGGAACCTGTCCTCAGGTGCCTACGGTTGATAGAACTTTCTCCCCTCCCTATGACCCATAACAATAGCTAGCATTTAAGGAGGCCTTGGTACCCAGCAGGCCCTGCTCTAAGTACCCACGAACCTAACTTTCAGACCTGACAGTCACCTGGGAAGACACTTTCAGTCACCCTCATTTTCCAGATGAGAATGGATGGCAAAGTGGGGGTCAGAGGAGAGGTCCCATCCAGACTCCAGAGATCAGGAGCGGAAACTCCTGTGCTCACCGTGGGCTTAAAGGAAACAGAAAGGAAAACCCATTAAACAAAGAAACAAGCTTTTCTCTGGTTTATCTCCTTCACGCTGCTTCCCCCCATGATTAAGTTAGTAGTAATTCTCTTAAGGCAGTGGTTCTCAACCTTCCTGATGCTGCGACCCTTTAATACAGTTCCTCACATTGTGGTGACCCCCACCCTACCATAAAATTATTTTCGTTGCTACTTCATAACTGTAATTTTGCTGCTGTTATTAATTATAATGGAAATATCTGATATGTGACCCTTGTAAAAGGGTGACTTGGCCCCTAGAGGGGTCGAGACACACAGATTGAGAAATACTGTCTTAAGAACAATTTTTCATGGCTATCTGCTGTTCCAATGTGTGAATCTCATTCTTATTAGTACTGTAGTTATTTGGACCTGGGCTATTTTCAGCTTATTAATAATACTTTAATATCTGGCTGTGTAAACTAAGTATTTTCTCAGTCTGGGACTGTTTCTTGATCATCCACTGAAGTGGAAATACCAGGTCAAGGTGCATTTAGGCTACATTCCAGAATTTCTAAGAAGGTTATACCCTTTACAACCTTTGCAAATCTGTAGAATTACCAATACATTTGCACGATTATTGAAATGTATTTGTACCAATACATTTGTATAGTCACCACTAATGTATGTGTCTGCTTTTATCTTTTTTTTTTTTTTTCCCAGAGCTGAGGACCGAACCCAGGGCCTTGCGCTTGCTAGGCAAGTATTCTACCACTGAGCTAAATCCCCAACCCGTATGTGTCTGTTTTTACCTTATCCATATCAGCATAATTATTTTGCTTTAAAATAGGGGCTGGAGAGATGGCTCAGTGGTTAAGACTGCTCTTCCAGAGGATCCTGGTTCACTTCCCAGCACCCACATGGCAGCTTACAGCTGTCTGTAACTCCAATTCCTGGGACCCATCACCCCTGGCTAAAACACCAATGTATTCGAAATAAAAATAAATAATAAATTTAACATATCTTCCCTAACTCAGTGTGAGAAAAATGATATTTTTATCCACTTAATTGAATTATAGTTGAAGCAGAACTTTTTTTTCCTGTGCTTGCTAACTAGTCTTATCCCTCCCTTTCATTGACCTCTGAAAGTAAAATTTCCTGACTTGCAGGGGAGGCCGGGTACCTATAGTTCTAAAGCAGTGGTTCTCAATCTGGGGAGTCATGACCTTTTGGGGGTTGCCTATCAGATACTTACATTACAGTATTGCATAACCGTAGCAAAATCACAGTTATGAAGCAGCAATGAAAATAACGTTATGGTTGGGGTCACCCCAGCATGAGGAACTGTGTTAAAGGGTCGCAGCATCAGGAAGGGTGAGATCCACGGCTCTAAAGTAAGCACCCAATGCTCTGTTTCCCTCTGATGACTGCTTTTGTTATGTTCCACAAACTTTAAGTTGTACTTGTATTTTCATTTAACTTAACTAATTTATTTTTGAGACAGGGTCTTATTCTGTATCCCAGGCTGGTCTGGAACTCATGAAGGTTGTACTGGCTGGTTTTGTGTGTCAACTTGACACAAGATGGAGTCATCAGAGGAAGGCGCCTCAGCTGAGGAAATGTCTCCATAATATCCAGCTCTAAGGCATTTTCTCATCTAGTGATCAGTGGGGGAGGGCCCAGCCCATGGTGGGTGGTGCCATCCCCTGGGCTGCTGGTCCTGGGTTCTATAGCTAGGTGGGCTGAGCAAGCCATGAAAAGCAAGCCAGTAAGCAGCACCACTCCATGGCCTTTGCATCAGCTCCTGTCTCCAGGATCCTGCCCTGCTTGAGTTCCTGTCCTGACTTCCTCAGTGATGAACAGCAATGTGCAAGTGTGAGCCAAACAAACCCTTTCCTCCCTACTTGCCTTTTGGTCATGGTGTTTCGTCACAGCGATAGAAACCCTGACTAAGACTGAGATCTTCTTGCTTCAGCCTCCAGAAGGCTGGCATTACAGGCATGAGCCGTCATGTTCAGCTAACTCAAAATATTTTTGTTGTTCTTGAGACTTTTCTCGTAGCTCAAGAGCTACTCAGCAGCACGCTGTGTTTTGTGTTAATTTTCAGATATTTGAGGATCCTCCAGCTATTTTCAAAATTTGTTTATGGTTTAACTCTATTTGTGGTCTCAGAATAAGTTCTGTATGTTTCCTGTTCCTTCGCATGGTCTATCTTGCTGTATTTCCCTGAGAGTTTGAGAAGAATAGGCTTTATTACACTGTTGTGGGATGGATCGTTCTAGAATGCTCAAGTGGACCAAACTGATCAATCTGCTTAGGCCATATACAGCTTTATTCTGGCCATCCTTTTCAAAGGACACTTACTAGCCAGTGAACAAGGCGAGAAAAAGGAAATAAAACCCACTTTGCACTTAAAATACGGAACAGATTGCCAGACGCATCCATTAAATTGTCAGTTGTTGCCTGATGACTGTTTCCAACAAGGAGAAGGACGTGTTCGAGGACCAGAGGGGTCAAAGGGTGAATCACATCAGCAGTTGGTTTCTCCTAGATTCTATATGACACCTGCATGCCAATCTCATGCACCAAAGATTTTTTATCTGGGCTCTTGATAATTCATAATAGGAAAATAATAATAAGACCCTTAGAGCATTTATAGCTTTTTATTTTGTGTCCTCTGTGTATTCTAAAATACCAAAGCCTCAGCGTTGTTGGCGTTAATAGAGGCTTGTCTGGTTGTATAGTGTGACAGTTTTAACAGCTGTTAAAAGCTGTTCAAAAGCAATCCGGCGATTTGGAAAACCTTTTTCATAGCAAGTGTGTGCTGCCGTCAAAACGTAAACAGTGAGTGAATCTCCAGGGCAAACACCGACTGCACACTCATATCACATCAGGTGTTCCAAGCCCTTCAGCTATAACAATGCCGAAGCGTGAGGCATGGGTTTACTTTTTAACTCCATCCCTGGTCAAAGATCACTTATTGGCCTCTCAAGGGACAGGTGGCATGCCTGTTACACTTTAACAAGGAGTCTCTGGGTGAGGTTCCGTCACTCAGATACCACTGGATGCTCTTATGTCTGGCAGTTTGAACCCTGACGACATTCTTTGGTAGATCTGGAAGCCTGATGCCCATATCCATACTGGGCACTGGGCAGGGATTCAAGACTTTCCCTTCCAAATCCTGGATGGAGAATGATGTCTTGTTCCTGAGAGAGTAATTGCTTTGCCAAGAAATCACATTAATTTTCCCATGTTGGCATAAATATTCCAAATCTTGATAAGCAAAATTTTATTTGTTTGTTTGTTTATGCAAAGTATATCTTTTTGTCTGTTTTTTGTTTGTTTGTTTTTCAAGACAGGGTTTCTCTGTGTAGCTTTGTGCCTTTCCTGGAACTCACTCTGTAGCCCAGCCTGGCCTTGAACTCACAGAGATCTGCCTGCCTCTGCCTCCCGAGTGCTGGGATTAAAGGCGTGCGCCACCACCACCCAGCTTCACAAAGTATATCTTAACATTTTGTTCATCCATTTTGTAACAGAATTAACAAGGAATAACTTTCTACAAGAGATACCATAAATCCTACGAGGCTCTCCAAAGAACTCAAGATTCACTTCCCACATCAACAGATCATTTCCTTTCCACCTATTCCCATGGGTCAGGTTGAAATGGCATTGTACTGTATTTGCGGTTAGTTTCAGGTGGGCTTATGTGCTTAGGAAACTGAATTTACACATTTCTGAGCATGCCATTAGGTCCTCTCTAAAACATCTCAGTAGTTGTATCTAATTTTCTTCATAAAAATAGTACCAACGTCTCATTCGATTGGCTGTAGACCTACTTTGGGTTTCTTTTTCATGGACAATGTATGTTTAATTCTATAGTTATTTATTTATTTTGTGTCAGGAAGGGGTATGCTATAATGTGCCCAAGGAGGTTACAAGAGTCAGTTCTTGCCTCCCACTGTGTGGGTTCCAGGGTTCAAACTTAGCTTGCCATGCTTGGCCGCAAGCACCTTTCTCCACTGAGAACCATCTCACCACCTCCGAAAGGCATCTTTTAAAAAGTAGTTCTGTTCTTGGTATACGGAAATTATTGGATTTTGTACATTCATCTTACATCTAGCAACCACCTAAAATTTTAGTTCTAATCACCTATCCTGTCTTGATTTTTTTTCTGTATGAACAGTATCATGTGTAATTAAGTATTTGCCTTTTCTAGTCTACAAAGACTCTTTAAAGATGTCTTAAAACATGTTTGTTTTTCTTTCCTAAATACATTGGCTAGAACATGGAGTGTGTTTGGAGAAGTCACAGTACTGGCAGGACTTCTGGTTTCTCATATTGTCTTGTGAGGTAAATTTAAAATCGTGCTTGTTTCTACGCAGCTCCCAGTGTTGCGCATCGATAGGATTCAGGTGTCAGTCCACACAATCGCTTGAGTTGGTTTTTTGTTTGGTTGGTTGGTTTTTGGAGACAGGGTTTCTCTGTGTAGCTTTGCGCCTTTCTTGGATCTTGCTCTGTAGACCAGCCTGGCCTCGAACTCACAAAGATCCGCCTGCCTCTGCCTCCCGAGTGCTGGGATTAAAGGCGTGCGCCACCACTGCCCGGCTATATAACTTTTATAACTTTCATTCTGGGCTGGAGAGATGGTGCATTGGGTAAGTTTGATTGTGGCCAAGACTGAAGATCTGAGTTCAATGCTGTATGAAAAGAGAGAACTAACTCTCCAAGTTGGCCTCCAACTTCTACATGTAAAACACCCCTCCCAGATAAATAAATGTACAATAAAGAAAGAAAACTTTCATCCCATGTCCATTCTGTGTCAAAATTAACGTTTTCAGAGTAAAACTATAAATCTCTGTTCAGAAAGGCAGTCCATCGGTCATAACTGAGATTGGCAAGGAGTCCAGCAGTCTGTATTTGTAGCCACACATCTAAAGCTTAGACACACACACACACACACACACACACACTCTGACAGACATGTGCGCTGTTTCATTACTCATTAATTCAGAACTGGATAGCACAGACCTAGTCCTCACAGGAGATAACACCACAAAGGGACTTCTCGTAGAGTGTGCAAATACGCAACTCCATTATAGGATGGAGCCAGAGTACAAATCAAGGTAGAGAGGGATGAAGTTTGGATGCTCTGAGATATTTGCTAGTGATAACATTAGCACAAGAGCTAAACAGAGAGGCCAACAGTCACAAGGCGAAGAAAGGCTTGGAAAGATGGTTTAAAGCAGTCTTCCCAGGCAGTGAATAAGGCATGAGGCTTGCTGATACTAAGATGTGACCAAGGATAATCCACTAGGATTAATTCACCCATCAGGCACTATTAGACAGGGTGCTGAGGATAAATTCTCAGTAAATATCTGTTGAATGTAGAGGAGGGATGATAAATTAGATAGCTATGTGACCCAGTTAAAAATACCCCAGCCCACCGATGCCATCAGTGGTTAAGGAAAAAATCTGTCTCCAAGTTGTTTTTGTGGGTGTGGCTCACAGACAGCCTTGGTGACGCATCAGGAAAGACCTAGGACGAGGGCTACAAGTGACCTCACCATTACAGCTTGGGTGGGCCTGGAGGTCGGTTCTCATGCAAGTACATTTGTTCTAGAAAGTTCTCAGATGCTTAGAAGATACTGACAGAGGTCTGTCTTCACCACCATACAAACAGAATCATCAAATAGGTAATGGGAATGCTGGGTGGGGATAGGCAGAAGCGTTTTTAGCTGTTCTCTGTTCCCTCTCACAATGATCTCTTCCCTCCCTCCTCGGGAGCACAAACAAGGCAGGGATATTCCCTGTGCACCCTAAGACACATCCTTGGAAGTGAACTTGCGCAAGATCACCTCAGAAGAAACCATTATTCTATGGATGCCTGGGTTTCTCAAAAGTTCATGACCAAAATCTAATGTCCAAGGTGATGTAACTATGAGGCGAATCCCATTCACTTTCTGAATGGGATTAGCGCCCTTACAGAAGGACAGGGGAAACCTGGTTTCCATTTTCCCCACTTCTGTCACCCAAGGACACTGTGGGAAAGTGTCATCTTTGAAGCAGAGAGCTGGCCCTCACCAGACAATGACTCCATCCGCTGGCATCCGCTGGCATCCGCTGGCATCCACTGGCATCCGCTGGCATCCGCTGGCATCCGCTGGCATCCGCTGGCATCCGCTGGCATCCGCTGGCATCCGCTGGCATCCGCTGGCACCGGCGTCTTAGACTCCCAGGAACTGTAAGAGATAGATCCGTGTTGTGTAGAAATCACCTAGTCTGAGGTTACGTTGACACCACAGTAAGAACGGTTAAGCCAGAGGAGGAGGACGGCCACAAACAGGCCATAGTCTTCCCCTTAAACTCTGCTGTGGGCTAGTCAGTGGCAACTGGACACGAAGGCCTCCAGAGCTCTGTTCTGTTTCTTCTTCTGCTTTGAAGAAGCGTTATCCTTCAAACCATTTCGAAGTCAGACGCCTCAACCGTCTTTACCAGAAACAGAAGTTTCTAGATCACTCTCCAATGGAAAACCAGAAGCACCAAAGATCCGGAAAAGCCACAGATAACTCAAGAGAGACGGGGTGAGCATGTTGCCTCCCATTTAAGCTCACTCGTAAAATGAGGATAATAGAAGTGTCTTTTCAGATTGTTGTAAGATTAAATACTATTAATCAAAGCATTTAGAATAATGCTTGGCTCCTAGTAAGCATTTAATAAAAGTTAATGACTATTTTTTTTCTATCAAGTAGAGTGGAATCTCTCTCTTTCTCTTGGCTTATTGGACTATAAAAAATTTCAATATTGGAATTTTATTGGCTCTTTAGTTCCTGTACCAAGTATGTGATAACTGATGGTACTAATATTTTTTTTATCTTCTAGATACAACACCTTTGTATGCTGTGATAGAATACCACCTATCATAACTTGCTCTTTTAACCAGACATTTCAATTGCTGAAACAAAAATGAATCGAAAGGTTATTGATCACGTTGTAAAATGAGATGGAGAAAACGCACATGCCCTACCTTTAGATAGAATCTGTATCAGTCAGTTGTCACTGCAGTGAAAACCATCTGAGACAATCCCCACCGCAGGAGTGCTTTCTCTGGACTCACGGTTTCCGAGCCTTCACTCCACGGCCACTGAGCTTCATGCTTTGGGCCTGTGGTGAGACTGAACATCATGGCAGGGAGCACGAGGTAGAACAAAGTCACTTGTGCCATGGTGGCCAGGAAGAGAAAAGAGAGAGAGGGAGAAGTTGCTGGGGACAAAATGTACCCTTCAAGATCATGCCCTCAATAACCTTCCTCCAAAAACTTACTACTGAAGTTTTCAGCCTTTTCCAGGACCCAATTATGAATCTATATGTGGACTGATCCACGCATAAGGCCAGTGACCATATGCTCTAACGCCAACACTCTGTCTCCCAATACTGCTGCACTGGGGACTGAGTGTTCAACATACAAGTTTTACAGGGCATTTCAGATCCAAACTGTAACACCCACTCACTACCACAGTGACTTTGGGAAGACCATGGACCTTCTATGTGCCTGTCATCTTCAAATTGAGACCATGTGTCAATCACATAGTTGTTTTAAAATGAGAATTACATGAATAATATATATGTAAAGGTCTAGGAATCATGCCTTGCACATAGTATGCACTTATATGAACTGTTTTATATTTTCCCCATATAACTGAAAAGTGTATTTTGCCAAAGGATTTTTCTAAATTTATTACTAAAATGTTCATAGAGAAAAATGTGTATTTCCTCACTATGAGCACCCCAAATGTATTTGGTAATTGAAATTCAAGCTTGGTTACCTGCCTCATTTTAGTATATTGTATTCCTTATTTTTTTTTTAAAAAAGTATATATATGTATGTATGCTCTTGTGAGTTTATGTGCAGGAGCCCTCAGCATCCAGAGGAAGGCATTGGATACCCTGGAACTGTAGTTACAGATGTCTGTTAGTCATGACATAGGTGCTGGTAACTGAACCTGGGTCCTCTGCAAGAGCAGCAAGTGCTCTTAACCACAGGTCCATTGTTTAACTCTGTTTTAATCCTCACATATTTAGGATCATTTCCTTCATTGTCCCAGTCTATTACCTCTCTCAAAATCCAGACTTAGGCTTAAATGTCACTGTTTGTATGATTTAGAAGCAAATTCCCCAACTAGCAAAAGCTAACTGTTAGACTATAGCAAAGGTGGTATATACTTAGACTATTTTTCTCTTTCTTTTTCTACAGACAGTGCTAAACATCATAAATAAAAGAGGTTAAAAAGTCCATGCGTGTGTCTCTAGTCTCTCTGTGGAACTACTGTTTATGAAGTTCTGGAATTAACAACAGGCTAAACCCAAGCAGAGGAGGATGCCAGTGACTCATCACATTCTAATTCTGCTTAATTCGTAAGCTTCCTGTGTGAACTAGCTAAGAGATACACCACTTTTTAAAGAATAAGGACTAAAATCTTCTCTATTTCCTGCTCAAATGTCTTTTTTAAAGATTTATTTATTTATTATGTACACAGAAGAGGGTGCTCATTACAGATGGTTGTGAGCCACCGTGTGGGTCCTGGGAATTGAACTCAGGACCTCTGGGAGAACAGTCAGTGCTCTTAACCTTTGAGACATCTCTCCAGCCCCTCAAATGTCTTTTTAATGCAAAGTGTTTTTAAGAAAAGATTACTCTGACACACTTTATATAAAGAAAACTAGGGAATCAGAATTACCTTAGTAAGTGTATCTTCTAAGGCAATGGTTCTCAACCTTCTTAATGCTGCGACCCTTTAATATAGTTCCTCATGTTGTGGTGAGCCCCAACCATAACATTATTTCATTGCTCCTTCATAACTGTAATTTTGCTACTGTTATGGATTGTAATGTAAAACACCTTTAAAAGGGTAATTCAACCCCAAAGGGGTGGCGACCCATCCACTGAGAACCGCTGTTCTAGAGTTCTGATTATAAATAAATAAACGAGATCATCATGAAACCACATTTATAAGTTAAGAATGGGTGGAGTGGGCCCTTTTAACCGGAAACACCATCTTACAGTAATTAACCAAAATGACATTGACAAAGGGAAAGGGGGAGGCACCCACCATATGTATGTTCTGGAGGTCTTTAACGAAACACCGTGTTGTGCGCTTCCACACAAAGCCACAGGAAATGAAATTGTGATGCCATGTTGAGGAAACGGTGTTATTCAGAGAGGAATACCCACCACTGTCATGACGGCCAAAGTGGAAGTGTGACCCAGAATGCGTTTTGAGCACACCAAACATTTTAGTGCAGAAATAGCTTCTTAAATACATGGAGGAAAATGATTAGAGGAAGAAGAAGAGCCGAGAAAGGTCCCTGAGTCCCGTTAAGGTGCTAGAGAGCTCTGTCCGGAAGAAGCATGGTTTGTGAGAGCCAATGGGAAGACGCCTGAGCTGATGTGTGCGGACTCCCTGTGAGTCCATGGCATAGCAGTGGACACAGACAATCAAAAGGTCTTTGGACTGTAATGCAAACTCAAAAAGATCCTAACACTGGGAAGACTGGGGCAGAAAGATCACAAGTTCAAGGCCAGCCTGGGTTACATAGCAAGACTCAGTCTCAAAACAAAAGGAAGACAAGAAAAGGATATATATAGAGATATATATGGATATATATGCATGGATGTAAATGGATATATAAACATATATATATATATATATATATATATATATATATATATATGCATGCCTGTATGTTTATGGACTTACATAAGGGCAAAAAAAATCAATCAAATATCACCTTTGTTGAAATATAACAATAATATCTTGTTGAATCTAATATCTGGTATCAAACTCATGCCTGCACACCAGCTATACATAGCATTAGGGCCACACATCAGTGATAACAGCACCTTGAGAAATACAATGAAGAATGCCATTTCATTTACTTCCAGGAAAACTTCAGAGGCATAATAGAAAAACGGAATTACAACTACAAAAATATTTTTCAAAAAAGATGTCCTTGGAAAGAAGCAGAAATTCCCAGCAGAGTGGGACTCTCCTGTAGTCCCAGGCCCTGGGAGGCTGAGGCAGGAAGAGGGTGAGTGTGAGGACAGTTGGGCTGCACAGCAAGACCCTGGTTCATAAAACAAAATCAGCAGCAGCAGCAGCAGCAGCAGCAGCAGCAGCAGCAGCAGCAGCAGCAACAACAACAACAAAATAAAGCCAAAGAGACCAGCTTTCCTATTTACAGATAACGGAAAACATTAAACTCAGATCGCCAAGGATGCCGTTTTAAAACCCCCAACTATGTCTTCTCAGCAGACAGAATGTTTTCAAATTTTTAGACCAGATTTTAAAGCCTCACTTGTTGAAAATCAAGCAGCTAGCCAAAAATGTGTCTTGCTGGGATTTATAAGGAATTAGCTTTACACTGTTTTTTTGAACATCAGTTGGAAAGGGCATTTGACTTCCAACCTCCGAGTCATTTTCAAACCACATCAATTATTTTTCATGCGCAGCTGGTTTTGTTTTTTGTTCTCCACAAATGATCGCTTGAGCATGTGCTTTACCACACACTTCAGAAGAGAAGGAACAAAGATAATCTACAAAGACTTTGCCTACAGTAGGAGAAGGCAGGCTAGAACCCCCAAATGTCTTTAGGAATAGAGACTGCTTAGTAACAGTGTGAATGTCAACTATATCATCTTCTTAACTTGCATTCAACTGTAACTAAAAAGTGATTTCCATTTGAGTTTCTCCTATACTCTCTATTCACTCAGTGAGAATTTGCCCATGTTCTGGGACATGTATACGGAACATCTGAATGTTCTTTCGAGGCCGGCTGTGTGACTTGGTATTTAATCCTTTGTATTATAAACTGGCTATGGTGACACATGCCTGTCATCCCTGCTCTTGAGGGGGCTGAAATAGGAAAATTGTTGGTTTGAAGACCAGCCTGGGATATATAGTAAGACACAATAAAAAACAACCCCTCAAACAAAAGCAAATAAAATCTTGCACATAAAGCAAAATACACCAGAGACTAGAGTGCCTAGGCGGAAGTGGGTGGGTAGATAAGATGGCTTTTGAGTTTTTGAATAAGCTAAAAGTAGCAAGAAAAGACCTTTCACAAAGGCATAAGAATATGGGGTATTAAGGGTACATTTGGTAGCCCTGTTTTAGGGAAATCAGTATAATAATAGAATTTAGCACTGTAAGCCTAAAGGCCCCCTAGGCTAATTTTTCTGAGCATGCAAACTTTTTTTTTTTTTTTTTTTTTTTTTTTTTTTTTTTTTGGTTTTTCGAGACAGGGTTTCTTTGTGTAGCTTTACGCCTTCCCTGGAACTCACTTGGTAGCCCAGGCTGGCCTTGAACTCACAGAGATCCACCTGCCTCTGCCTCCCGAGTGCTGGAATTAAAGGCGTGCGCCACCAACCACCCAGCAATGGGGTCTCTTTTGAGACAGAATTTTCTACACAAATATCAAAATGTTTGTAATTAAGAATTCCTCTTGGCACTTAAAAACCACAAAGCTTCCTGGGGAGTGAGAATCAACAGGGGCAGGCGGTGGTGGCGCACGCCTCTGTGAGTTTGAGGCCAGCCTGGGCTACAGAGCCAGATCCAGGACAGCCAGGGCCCCAGGGCTCCACAGAGAAACCCTGCCCGCCCTAGCCCACCCCATCCCTTTGCAAAGAAAAGAAAACCAAGAGAGGTGCAGTAAGTTTCTTATCCCAAACCTAACTAGCATATTCCTAACTATTGGATTTTCTTATTCATTCATTCATTCATTCATTCATTCACTTGGTACTGACTGAGCTCTTTCCAATTTCCTGGAGAATGGAGCAGCCTGGGCTCCTCCTAACTCAACACTGACATTCTTTGAAGATGGGATCCTGGAAGAGGGGTGAAACTTAGTCATGAATGTTCTATAGTTTAGATTTGCTAAAATTACACTATGTGTTTCTAAGGAGAAAGTGACTGGCATTGGTGACTTCTGCTGTAATCTCAGAATTAAGGAAGCTGAGGCAGGAAGATTGCTGCACTGAACTTCACCCCAAGTGAGTAGTTCGAAACGGTAATGATTTTCAAACCGTCAAGAGTAAGGGCGAGATGAACTCTTAAACCGGACACCTGGAATTAACACAGGCAGACCAAACGTTTTATCAAGGAGGCAGAAACTGTCAGGGTGATTCAGTGTGAGACCAAAGTGTGACATCGGTATAGAACGAGAAATACGAGTGTGCTCCACAAGCCCCGGGTGACTCCTGCAAGTGACGTCTTCGAGAGAGAGAATGGCCTTCAATCAAGCTCCAGAGAGAAGAATCCAAGCTCTTGCCATTTTGGTTTCCAGAAAGAGACACTAGAGAGGCCAGACAGGCATGGATAAGCCAAAGTTTGAAACATGCTGGTCTAATTATCAAGTACTTACCTGTGAAAAATGTAATTTCCCCACAGGGTTCAATATTCATCCTGGTAATTTTCTTTAATAAAATGCCCTGGAGACATTGCCAGCTGTAAAGTGGGGTCAGTATTCAGACTCTTCTTGTTGTTGCTGTTTCAAGACAGGGTCTCACTATGCAGGTCCTAGAACCCATGTTCCTTACCTTGAGGGAACTGGATTTTCCTTCAATCAGCTAAATAAAACAGTGGTCCGGAGCTTTCTCTGTCTCTCGGATGAAGGACTCACAGGCTTATGTGTCTGTTAGAAAAAGCTGTGGTTGGATTCCTAGAAACCAAGTTAGAGTCTCATTTTTAAAAGTAACATCTGGGGCTGGAGAGATGGATTAGCGGTTAAGAGCACTGACAGAGGACCCAGGTTCAATTCCCAGCACCCACATGGTGCCTCACAACTGTCTGTTAACTACGGTTCCAGGGGACCCAACATCCTCCCACAGGCGAAACAAACACCAATGCACATACAAATAATAAATATTTAAAAGTAACATCTATTTTTTCCATATGTCATTTCACAATGATGCAATGACCAGCTGTACCGATGAAACTTCCTGCACCAGTTCTGGTGTGGCCTGGCACATACAACAAGACTGCATGGTAAGAGAGAAATAAGCCCCACTGTCCGATCTTACGGCATTGGTGTAATATACTGAAGAGAATAGTACTTCCTTTAGAAATCAGGATCTGGGTGTGGTGACAGAGACCTTCTATCCCACACTCATGAGACTAAGGCAGAGAATCTCAAGTTAGGGGGCAACCTGGGCTACACAGTAAGTCCTGTCAAAACATAAAACAAAATGCCCCACTTCTCTGTTGTGACTATGGCCTGAGTAGCATAGATGAGTGTGGGATTACTCCTGGATGCCACTCTCCCGTGGAGAATACAGCTAACAGAACAGGGAGGTTTAGGATAGTCTCTTTCTTTTTAATACAGAACCTGAAGCAAAGACACCAAGTAAGTCTTGAGCTTCCTAGTGACTCCTAGTGTCTCCACACACTACCTGGTGAAACTTGAAATTTCATTCTCCATACCAACCAGCCAGAAAGGCTCACACTCAATCCAATGCTTGAGGGACATCTAGTGTTGGACAAGTGTCAGTGAATGCCATCAGGACCGTAGGCACTTGGATGTGTTTATTTTTTATTTTTTGGAAATAATGGTTTTTTGGCTTTGTTAAATGGCACATTCTCAAAAAAAAATTTTTTTTTTAAAACTTGTATGTTTGGAGTGATTTGAGGTAACCTCAATTTAATGTTAACACTACTGTTTTGATTTTTTTTGTTTTTGTTTTTGTTCTTTTTGTTTGTTTGTTTTTTGAGACAGGGTTTCTCCGTGTAGCTTTCTCCTGTCCTGGATCTCACTCTGTAGTCCAGGCTGGCCTCAAACTCACAGAGATCCCCCTGGCTCTGCCTCCCGAGTGCTGGGATTAAGGGCATGCACCATGACCGCCCAGATTGTTTTGATTATTTTAACCAAAGTAAAATACTCAAAGCAATAGATAACATGGGAAATAAAATAATGCTATGTACTTATCCCCTATGTTATAAGTCTGTTTCTAGTTACCTGTCCCCTGTGTACCCGTCCTGTGGGCCTGTCCTGTATACCTGTCCTGTATAGCCGTCCTGTGTACCTGTCCCCTGTGTACCCGTCCTGTGTACCCATCCCCTGTGTACCCATCCTGTGTACCCATCCCCTGTGTACCCATCCCCTGTGTACCCATCCTGTTTACCCATCCCCTGTGTACCCATCCCCTGTACCCATCCTGTGTACCCATCCCCTGTGTACCCATCCTGTGTACCCATCCCCTGTGTACCCATCCCCTGTGTACCCATCCTGTTTACCCATCCCCTGTGTACCCATCCCCTGTGTACCCGTCCCCTGTGTACCCATCCTGTGTACCCATCCTGTGTACCCATCCCCTGTACCCATCCTGTGTACCCATCCCCTGTATCCATCCCCTGTGTACCCATCCTGTGTACCTATCCTCCAGATTGGACAAATCTTTTTTTTTTTTTAAGATTTATTTATTTATTATGTATACAGACAAGGACGCCAGATCTCATTACAGATGGTTGTGAGCCACCATGTGGTTGCTGGGAATTGAACTCAGGACTTCTGGAAGAGCAGTCAGTGCTCTTAACCTCCGAGCCATCTCTCCATTTTTTTTTTTTTTTTAGCTGAGGATTGAACCCCGGGCCTTGCGCTTGCTAGGCAAGTGCTCTACCACTGAGCTAAATCCCCAACTCCATGGGCAAATCTTAATACTTGATTTATTTCCTTCAGATATTTAAACAATAAACCAAAACCAGCACATTTGATGCCATATGAGCTCTTTCCTGATTTCATCCCCATGACTGTTTTTGAACTTATATCACGTATTGGCATACAGATGTTCACAATGTTATGATCTTACATAATTTAAATGGTACTGTACAAATCCTCCTGCAGCTCACTTCCTTTAATTCAACGTGCTTCTGAAGTTTGAATCGGCTATTGCTTAGCCACTGTGTGGCAGTTGGTCACTGAATGAATGATACCACAGGGTCCATGTTAAGCCAGTGAACATTTAGGATGCTTTCAGTCTCTTGTTCTGGGTTCTGAGCTACAGTGACTAGCCACCCTGTTACCCCTGGACTAAAGGGTTTCCCGGGATGATAATACAAGATTTTCAAAAGTGCCCGAGCTGATGTGCCTAATGAGCTGGGCAGGGATGGATAGTCACGTCTTTCTTGGACCTCCCCTTACAGCTGCCTTCCCTATGGACCTTCTGACTCTTCATTGGAGGCTGTCTCTAGGCTCATTAATCAATTCACATTTGCTGAGCCACCACTATATGTCCAATGCTGTGCTTCAGTATAGTTCCTTTGTGTATGTGTGTATGAGTTTTGTTGTGCATATGTGCTATACGTATGTATGAGCACATGTGTGTGCATGCATGTGTCTGTAACACGAATCTTAAGAGGTTTTATTAATTAAAAACCCAGAGCCAGATATTGGGGTGAAAACTGAAAGATCGGAGAAGCAAGCCAGCCACAAGTACTTACCACTTGGAAATCCTCCTGTATACTCACGCCTTATATACCTTTCTGTACCCTGCCATCTTACTTCCTCTCTCCTCCCAGCTACATCACTTCCTCTTTCCGCCCAGCTCTATCACTTCCTGTCTGTCTGTACAGACCTCCAGACCTCTATGGTTAACTCGTGCTGGGATTAAAGGCCTGACCTCTATGTTTAATATAATGGCTGGCTTTTTCCTCTGATCCCCAGGAAAGCTTTATTTATTAGAGCACAAATAAAATATCACCACGTATGTCCACAAACATGCATGCAGAGGCCAAAAGAGACGATTGGAAATCTTCTCCTATTGCTATCTGACTCATTCCCTAGAGGCAGGGTCTCTCTTCGAACCCGCAGCTCATTGTTCTAGTTGGGCTGCTGGCCAAGAGGCTCCCAGAATCCTCCTGTCTCTACCCCATCAGCACTGGGGTTACAGGCATGTTTGACAAGGTCAGCTTTTGTGGGTGTGCTAGGGATTTGAACACAGCTCTGTAGGTGATTCTTCCACAGGATGGAGGAGATGCTTGTTTGATTGGCCAGGGCCATGAAAAATTGCTGACACAAGAAAATTAAAACCATGCCTCTTAACTACATTTTTTTTTTTTCATTTCTACTGAGGTGAACTTTGCTGTAATCGCACATACAGGACTTAGAGCAGTCCTAACTGAACTTCTGGCAAAGTCCATTGTGCCTAGCCTCTCACAGGTGGGTCTTCAAACACTTGGTTTAATGCGGTGATATTTCATTTGTGCTGAAATGTGGTGATATTTTACTTGTATATTAATAAATAAAGTTTTCCTGGAGATCAGAGGAAATAGCAAACATCTTAAGTAAACACAAAAGTCAGGCAGTGGTAGCTCACGCCCTTAATCGGATCACTTGGCAGGCAGGGTCTCTGTGTGTTCAAGGCCATACTAAGGAACAGAGCCAAGCTGTTAACACACGCCTTTAATCCTAGTACCAACCATAGAGACCTGGAGGTCTGTACAGATAGGAAGTGATAAGGAAGTGAGGTAGCTGGGCTAAGAGCCAATGAGAGGGCAGAACAGCAAAGCAATAAAGATGCGGGTAACAAGAAGTAGCTCACCTCGGAAGCTGCAGAGTTGGTGAGGTAAGGTGGTTGGTGGCAATTCCTATTTCCATGATCTCTAAGGTTTTCACCCCTATATTTGGCTCCATGTTTTTTTATTTAATAAGACCACTTGTAAATTTGTCTACAGTTTAATATGATTTCTGGTACATCTGACGGACATGCAGTGGAGTTTGTATGTTATAAAGCTCAGATCAGAGCTCCATCTGCTTGTGGCAGTGTGAGCTACCTAAGGTCTCCTTTGAACAAAATCTAGGGGAGATGGTCAAGAGCAGCATGGTGGTACACTCCTGCATCTGACTGCCCCCCACTTAGAATTCTATTACATGGGTGAGACTTTCATTTTCATCCACCTGAGCCTTTCTACAGCTTCGTGAAGAAACCCTCAGCTCTCTCTCTTTTATTTTCACTGTGTCCCAGATACTATTTGTAGGTGATGGCCGCAAAATATTACTTGTTGGATATTAGTTCCCCAAATATTGACAGAAATTAGATGGGAAGATAGAGAATGAGCGTGTCAGCTTGGAACGTAAGTTAAAACTTCTCAGTTTCCATCTTGTCTGTCTACATTCAGTGACTTCCAGGCTTTTTCCTTGGCCGTGAAAAAAACGTGTTTTTTAGCCTTCTCCTGTGTCTTGGCATATACAATACAATACCCTCTAGAGGGCAGCAGATTCCCTTGGCTGGTGGCCAAGGACTTGTTCATTGATTCTTTTGATGAGGGTCCTTTGAACATGGTTTATTATTACTAAGTTAGAGAAATAAAATTTCTGGTTCTTATAGAAGAGATAGGCATTCAATTTAGTTTAATAATGACAATGAAATAAATGTCTGGTGATGAACTATAGTACTAAAAATAAGCCAACCAGGTTCCCCACTACAGTTGAAACAGGGAAGAATAAGTCCACATTCTCTCTAGAGGCATTTGGCTAAGAGTGACACACTGTTAAATACTGTTACTGACAGGCCTTTATGGTAGGTGTTCCTTTCAGGGTTCCTTTAAATAAGCTAAGATGTTGGGACCCCAGCAAGACTTGACTCCCAAATTGAAAGTTCTTAGACCCTTCCCTGGTGACCAGCCACCTTGAACAGAGGACTATAGGTCAAACAGCCCATCTTGGGCGGGCAGCTGGTCTGCCCTTGTGGCAGCCTGACTGCTCTGAACACTCCAGGGATGTCTAAAGGTAGTTGCAGGACAACCACAGCTGCTTGCTGCTGAAGCGTACCTTTGGCTCTGGGGGGTACCACCCAAATCATGGCTGCCTCAGGCAGCTTTCTGTTCTGAGCCTCGGTGAATTCTAGGTGACCCACCTGACCACTTCTCCAGGGCAAACGGGGAGTAACTTATCCTGGCAGCCCAGCAGAAGACTTGTGAGTGTTGACGACCACACACACCTCTTTGTGAAGGGCTGTGCTGTGACTGGTGCAAACACTCTTGCCCTTCATACCTTCTGGCTAGATTGGCAGGTTAATTGGCTTCAACCTGAAGGGACTCCTCTGCACTGTCTCCTGGTGTGGCACTATTGGGCCCATTGAAGGGCTTTGCTGCTGTGGTCTTTTCATTGTTTTTGAAATAGGGTCTTACCGTAGCCCAGGTTGGCCAGCAACCCACGATGTAGCCCCGGCTAGTTTTAGACTAAGCCGTTCTCCTACCTCACTTTCCCCAAGTGCTAGGATTACAGGCCTGAGCCTCCACATCCAGCTGGGCTTTCCTCCTGGCATTTGAGCTTTATTATTACTAGAGAAGGCTGAGCCCAGGGCACAAAGAGGACAGTGTGGAGGCGGGCGATGGCCCAGGTTAACCGTGGAAAGGCAGCGTGGGAGTGTGCAGAAGTGACAGCAGGTCAAGACCAAAGCAACTATTACTCTGTAGACTTCTATAGAGCTTTGAGGCAGCAGCAGCCAAGGACGGTGGCAGCGTAGAGATGCTAAGAGAGAACAGAGAGCCACGGATGAAGAAAGACAGAAAGCCGCTGAGCAGTGGTGGCGCACGCCTTTAATCCCAGCACCTCGGGAGGCAGAGCCAGGTGGATCTCTGTGAGTTCGAGGCCAGCCTGGGCTACAGAGCGAGTTCCAGGACAGGCTCCAAAGAGAACCCCTGTCTCGAAAAACAAAAACAAACAAAAGACAGAAAGCTGTGAGTAGCCAGAGACGAAAAACGGCAGGCAGGGTTGCTGGGAGAGTTTGAGGGAACCCCCAAACCTTAGGGATCCTGGCAGCTAGCCCTGATAGCTGTACACTGACCGGATGCTGTAGAAGCAAGGAGGGTACCAATACCTGAGGCCTGCCTAGGAGCAGTGACACCCCTAGGGGATCCTGCTCCTGGAAGCCCAGTATTATTATTGCTGCCAAGTGTGGGAACCTCTGGGACTGGAGCCCAGAGCAGGCCTCCAACCCAAGAACCTACAACTGTAAGTCTGACGTCTAAAGCCTAGAGCAGCAGGCCAGGAACTGTCAGGGCTTGGAGCTTAAGCCACCAAGGTCTGTCAGTCATTCTCTAGGTCCAGGTACTCAGAGACCTGGGACTGCCAGCATCAGACTGTTCTTTCCCCTCCCCACCCCCACTCACGATGTCTACTCAGACATAATAACAAAAGGGCCCAGCTAGGGCGTTGGAGAGACAGCCCACTGCTTAAGAGCACTGGCTGCTCTTCCAGAGGACTTGAATTCCATTCCTAGCACCCACATGGCTCCTTATAACCAGCTGTAACTCCAGTTCTAGGGGCTCTGTTGTGGAATCTTATTTTAACTGGAGAGGTGTTATGTTGGCTTATGCTGCCTTTACTAGGACGTAAAGAGGTCTTACATTTGTTTATGCTGCCTCTCTTTATGTAAAGATGTGTTGCTGGGGCTGGGGATTTAGCTCAGTGGTAGAGCGCTTGCCTAGCAAGTGCAAGGCCCTGCCTGGTTCGATCCTCAGCTCAAAAAAAAAAAGAGATGCGTTGCTGTTTCACCTTGCCTGCCTAAGGCACTTGATTGGTCTAATAAAAGCTGAACTGCCAATAGCGAGGCAGCAGAGGAATAGGCGGGGCTGGCAGGCAGAGAGAACAAACAGGAGAAGAAATCTAGGCTCACAAGAAGAGTGAGAAGAGAGAAGGAAGAGAGAAGGCAGAAGAAAAACAGGAAGATGCCCCGGGGCCAGCCAGGCAGCTGCCAGTCAGCAGACACAGAGTAAGAAAGAAAGCCAAAAAGCCCCGAGACAACATGTAGATGAAGAGAAACAGGTCAAATTAAGTTATAAGAGCTAGTGGGACAAGCCAAAAACTATTAAGTCTCCATGTCATGATTTGGGAGCTGATTGGTGGCCTGAAGGAAAAAGCATGTTACAGGGATCTGATGCTCTTTCTGGCATACATATGGTACACAGATATACATGCAGGCAAAACCTTAATATGCATAAATTAAAATTTAAAAAAATTAAAAAGGACTCAGCCAGGTGACTGGTAAAAACAACATGTATTGGGTTGGGAAGCCTAGGTCATGTCTGCTGGTTTTCCTTCTTATTCTCAGACACAAATATTGATCAGGATTTTGTTTTGTTTTTGTTTTTGTTTTTTTGAGCTGAGGACCAAACCCAGGGCCTTGCACTTGCTAGGCAAGCGTTCTACCACTTAGCTAAATCCCCAACCTGATCAGATGTTTTATTAGAAATAAAATAAAAGGTTAACACAAAGTGTTCCCCAAGGAGCTTACTAAGAGATTGGGGAACTGTGTAGACAAGACCATCAACTGATTTCATTCTCTCCTGGCTACAGATTAGAATGCTGTGAGGCTGCATCCAGATCCTCCCAATGTTCAGGTCTCGCTGCAGGACATGAAATTTGAATGTTTGTGTTCAGCTCCAGGCATGACATTTTTGTTTGTTTGTTTTGAGACAGGGTTTCTCTGTGAGGTTTTGGTGCCTGTCCTGGATCTCGCTCTGTAGACCAGGCTGGCCTCGAATTCACAGACATCCTCCTGGCTCTGACTCTGGAGTGCTGGGATTAAAGACGTACATGCCCGGCATGGCGTGACATTTTTTAAGAAGTTGTTTTTTGGTGATTGGGGTGAGAAGGTACAGTTAGGATCACTGAGCGAATATGGCAAAATAATACTTTCAGTATATGGCCTCCACCCTTCTCCTGGTAAAAGGGAGTTTAGACTTCTCTTCCCTGGAGAACTGTTTTCAGTGAGGGAGAATACAGAACAGAAAACAGGCCCTCTGTCCAGATGTAACCTCTGTCAACATCTTTGTTCTTTCTTAACCCTCAGAGTCCGCCGCAGAACCAAACCTTATCTTACAGTGAAAGAAAGCTTTTTATTCCCCCTGCCCCGAGAATGTGATAGAGGGTTACCTCAGTCCACAATTAGTTTATCAGGTTCCAGGCAGGTACACCAGGATGTGGGCCACATCCGACAAAAACGAGTTCCGTTCACTTGCTAAGTGCACAGAACTAAGACACTTATTTGCACAAGGGCTAACCAGTGAAGTAGACTGGCGGACGACAAAACACTATTTACCTTCCTGTCGCAAAGAAGCGCCCAGAAGCGCCCAGAGAGGGGGTTTAGGTGAGAACTGCAGGCTCCGCCTACAAATTGGAGCTTTTCCTAATGCAAGCTTAATTGGCTTCTGGTGAGAGCTGAATGCAGGAACTGGGTCTTCCTAAAGCCACACCCCAGATGTCAGCTCAGTTCCTGTCAATAGTGCGGCAAGATGGCCATTTGTAGGCTAGCCTACCCATGGAGACCTCCTAAAGACAGTGTGAAATCTTTTAACTAAAGGCAGTCTTTGAAGAAGAGCTCAGGACACAGTGCAGTTGGAGTGCCTGCCTAGAATGCACAGAGCCCTGGGTTCAGTCCCCAGCACTACATAAGCTGGGCATGTGGCTGGGTGCACCTGTAATTCTAGCAAGGATCAGGAGTTCAAGCTTGTCTTCCGCCTAGCAAGTGGGAGGCCCACCCGGGATGAATTAGACTCTCAGACAAAGCAAAACAAAATAAAATACAGTCTTTGAAAAGGAAATGTATGCAGAAATATGTGTTATCACTTCTGAATTGCTTCCCAGTTGTGTAGCTGCCCTTTGATGGCTGGTAGATTCTGTGTGTGTGTGTGTGTGTGTGTGTGTGTGTGTGTGTGTGTGTGTGCGCGCGTGTGCACGTATGTTTCTTTCAGTTTTGGGGAATCAAAACCAAGGCCTTACACATCTAGGCAAGCACCCTACCCCTGAGCTGAGCTGTATTGCAGCAACTGATAGATGTTGTAAACAATTTCTCTGGTCCATCTTTTGCAAAAAGGATCTAGAAATGGCATTAAAACATTTAGCTATGTCTCATAAGTATATCTTGGGTGATTCTGATAAGTGCATCGCTATTGTTCCCATTTTGTAGAGGAGAAATCTAAAAATCAGAGGAATTAAGTATTTCCCCAGGGCTACTTGATATCAAGTAAACTGGCTCCCTAGTTTGTGTGCTTAATGACTGCAGTAGACTCAGGACTTGTAGAAAAAATAATACTGAAAAAAAAATATGGCTGTATGGAAAATCTGTGTATTCACACCTTACCTGTGCTAAGGCACATATTTTAATATCTCTAAAATTTGGGATATTTCAATCAATAATGTCTGCAATTATAAGCAACACATAATACATAAAATAATGGTGCACCTTTGAATTAGAATAAAGTAAATCTCAGGCACTGTCATAATGCCTCTTTTAGGAAGATATCTGTAGATGCAGAGATCTTTCTTTCCTGGAGAATATTGATAAAAATAAATAAAATTTCTGAACATGAGCTGGGTGGTGGTGGCTCATGCCTTTAATCCCAGAACTTGGGAGGCAGGGGCAGGTGGATCTCTGTGAGTTCGAGGCCAGCCTGGGCTACAGAGTGAGTTCTAGAACAGGCTCCAAAGCTACACAGAGAAACTCTGTCTCGAAAAACCAAAAAAACACAAACAAACAAACAAACAAACAAAATTATGAACATGAAATTTCATCCAGTTATTCAATCATCAAAAAAAAATTTCTTTTTCAGTTTCAAGATTGATTAGAGACTCAACTCTGGCTTCTGACATCTGGATCAAATTCTGGCCAAGTAATTTTCAAGCATGTGACTGTAAGTAAGTTTGATAATCTATGTTAAGCTCAATAAGGTGTGGATGTTAGCAATATCTGCAGGATCATTGTGAGGACTCAAATCAACAACTTATCTAAGGGACAGCACATCTGTCACACTATTATTGTCATCATAATTTATGTATTTAGTTAATGTGTTTGCCTGCATGCATGTATCAGATACCCTGGAACTGGAGTTACAGGTGTGATCCACTGTGTGGTTTCTGGGAAGCAAGCCCATGTCTTTTGCAAAAGAAACAAGTACTCTTAACCACTGAGCCGTCTCTCCAGCCCCATGACCATAATTTAAAGATTTGACCAACGACCTTGTTTGTTTCACACAGTGCCTTTAGGCCTAAAATAAATTAAAATAAGATATGCATAATTTGTGGGCAAAATATAAATTACAGTGTTGGCACCCAGGGAAAGGAGCAATTCTTTGGGAGACAGGCTTGTGTTTGATGTCCCTCTCAGAGCTGGCTCTGGTAAGTAGGCAGGGGAGGTAGAGGACATGTTCAGTGCACAGAAAACATGTGTAAAAAGCGTGTGCTGGAGGTAGTCCATACACTGAGCCTCTACTAGCTTTCTCCTGCAGAACAGTGCACACAGACATTGCACTATTTCAGACCAAAGGCTGCAGTTAGCAGAACCCTTCCCTTGTTCTGACACAACAGAACTGCTGTTAGGTCACCTTAACATAGCAAGGATGCTTTGCCCAATGAGCAGTCCCTTTATGAGCTGTCAGAGGGTCTGTTGGGCAGTTTGTCTTGTGAGTTTTTATGAAGGCTGTCAGTAAAACGCTAGGATGGGGATAAGCAACATATTCACCAGTCTGCAGGAAGCAGAAGGTCTGTGCATTCAGGCTCCACCGGGGGCCATGGGAAACAGGCTATCCTTCAAGCCTTGTTTGATGGACTGACTTTCGAAGAAGTGGTTGGGCTTGTCCCAAACTCAGGGTCTTGCCTCAATTTAAGTTCCAGAAACTTCTGTGGGGCCCTGCCTGCTTGCAGAGGGCAAGGGAAATTAAGCCTAGCAGACTTCATTTCTGTGATCTTGATTTTGAGCACTTACCAGGGACGTGAAGATGCATTTGATACTGTTCGGAAGGTCATGTGTCTGGGGGATGGTGCCTACTGCCCACATATTTCAAAATAATCCGAAGTCGGGCTGCAACATAAGGATGCCATTGTGTTGACAAGGTTATTTAACTATGTGTAACATTTTTTTAATTAAAGGTTTGGAGTGGGGTTAGCATTCCCTCCCCATCCCTGGAAGTTCTTATAGTTTGTGTTAAAAGATCTAAGGAATAGTATTTGGGGGTGACAGACACTGGTTCTGTAGCTTGTCTCCTGTGGGCCCTTGAGCAAGTTAGATTCTACACAACATCACTACATTCACAGACTCATTATGAGGATTAAACTGAGACAATGCAAAGTGTGATCACAGACCAGTGCAGTGACTGAAAATTGTTACTGTGTCCTTCCCAGAACAGGCTAGGCTTTCCCCCAGAGGTGTACCTATATGGTGAAGAAAACTTTCATTAAATCCAAATAATCATGGATCAAAGAATTGAAAACATTTTATAAAATGTTCTTTATCTTTTGAAATGACAATAATACAATCAACCTCGCTAGCCATAATCAGATCCAGATACATAATAACACAGTGCGATCAGATATATAATCTGCTAATCTTGGCCAGTTCTTGTTGGCTTCCTTAATGCATTGCATTTCCAGTTATTGTACTATATTAACTGCCCGCAAGTGTGACAGGATTGCAAAATCCTGCTTCACAGTGTATGGTGTGAGAAAACTGTATCTGCCCTCCTTACCGTATACAGATACAGAAAAGCAAAGCAAAACAAAACAAAAGCCTTGTTACTTTAACTGAAATAGCTTATTTTAGGATCTTTATTTAAGCTATTTGTATAATTAGAAGCATAGCTACAAATGAAGGGATATTCTGTGTTTTAATTTTAATTTTTGGTTATTAATTTGAATGATCAGAAAATAATATTAAAGCTGGAAAAGGGCTGTAGAATTATCTGTGTCATCCCTTCATTTGACTAATACAAAAGTAAGTCCTGGGGCTGGAGAGATGGCTTAGCGGTTAAGAGTACCAACTGCTCTTCCTGAGTTCAATTCCCAGCACCCACATGGTGGCTCACAACCAGCTGTAATGAGATCTGGCACCCCCTTCTGTGTACATAATAAATAAAAATAAATCTTAAAACAAACAAACAAAAACAAAAAACCCTCCAGGGGCTGGAAATGTAGTTGGTAGAATGTTAGTCTAGCAGCATGCATAATGTTCTGGGTTTGATCTTCGGCATGGAATAAACTGGGTGTGACAGTGGTACATAGTTATAATGTACCAGCCACGTGGAGGGGGATACAAGAGGGTTAAAAATGCAAGATCATCCTCAGCTACACACTGAGCTCCAAACCAGCCTGTACTACATTAGACCCTGCCTCAAAAATAAAAGAGTAAAAAAATAAAGTAAGTCCTGGAGAGGTGCGGGACTTTATAAAGTGGCCATGCACGGGGCCAAGTTTAATTGTTCCCAGAACTGCTGTGGTTATAAATGATAAAGAAGATAATGGAATACGTGTAACAGGAAAGGAGAAGTGGAGACTGTTGGAGAGAGGAAGAGGACCAGAAAGACAGGGTTGGGGACAGGAGGTGGGAGTGGAGGAAAGAGACAACTAAGAACAAAGTATGTGGAGGGGTGGCTCAGTGGTTAAGAGCACGGGCTGTTCTTCCGTAGTGTCTGAGTTTGGTTCCCATCATCCACACCACGTGGCTCACAGCAGCCTGTAACCATAGCTCCAGAGGATCTCCATGCCCTCTTTTGGCCTCCACAGGACATGAACATTTGTGGCATGTGTACATACACGCAAACATTTAAAAAATAAATCTGAAAATAACCCAGGTATTTATGAAACCGTCAGAAGGGAACCCATTGCTTTGCATGCTGCCTTGAAAGCTAATTTAAAAAAAAAAATACAGCCTGAAAGTGAGTAGAAGGTGATAACCAAACTAAGATTCTTTGTGGCGTGATAACTAACTGCTTTTTCTATGGGTACTGGTTCTCAACACCCGAGAACAAATGTCAGCTCTTTGGAACACTGCAGAGTAAATGCTGACTCTCTGCAGTTCCTTATATCATTTCTACAATGGATGGGGACATATTCTCTAGTGTCTTGGACATTAAAACACTACCCAGGCTCCTGAGGGTATATCTCGGGGAGTTACATTCAGGGTAATACTTGGCTCTAGGAAATTCCACAAGCTTCCTGTCCTGCAGTGAGTATATCCCTCAAGTTAGTGTCTAAAACATCTTGTTCACCGGTACTGCACTATATATAGGTCATGATGATATTAGTACTTTTTTTTTCTTTTTGCTGTTTTGGTTTTTTGAGATGAGATCTCACTCTGTAGCCCAGACTGCCCTGGAACACACTATAGAGTCTAGGTTAGCCTTAAACTCACGATAATTCTCCTGCCTCAGCGTCTCCAGTGCTAGAAAAAAAAATCATAATTCTTTTTTTTCTTTTCGTAATTCTTTAGTATTAATTTTAGTTACGTTTTTATTTATTCATTTTGTGGCATGTGTGTATGTATCTTCTTCCATCATGTGGGTCCTGGGGATCAAGCCCAGGTTGTCAGGTTTGAGGCCTGCCACAGGAGAGAATTCATGCCTGGTATTATAAATGTGGTGAGAGACTCATCACGGCTAGGGAGGTCACAGGCCTTAGGGTGGGGAGCCTGGTACTGTTTTGCTAAATAAGCATGCTGCCCATTTGTGTTTATATATATTTATTTATATACATACATATAATTGTGTATATGTATATATGTATACACACATACATACACATATATGGATTAGTGTTACCCTCAATGTTGGCCAGAGTGGTTTCTATCTGCATGGGTCAGCAGTTAGTGCAGACACTCACAAGAGGTCGGAAGTGCTGAGAATCAGTGACGAGTAAGGCTCAGGCCCTAAATAGGACATCTGCATCAGCCTCTGGCCACCAGACTCAGCAGTCATTGTAGAGGTGGGGAGGCATGTGTGGAAAGATTGTAAGAGCTGGTGGATGGGGAGCCCTGCTGTGAGATGCCGCCTTCTGGATTCAGCACGGCCACTGTGCTTACCGCCTTTCTATAGCTACAGTCTCCTGTACGGGATCAGTAGGCATCGATCAGGAAGCAGAGATGAACTCAGCATGTTATTTTTCTAAAAAGAGGGGACATGCGGTGTGAAGGGACATGCTGAGGGTGCCTAGGGGAAGGGAGGGGAGATCTGGTTTGGATATGATCAATACCCGGTTTACATGAGTGAACTTGTTGGGAGATAAAGGTAGCCTATTGATAAAACCAAACCTCACTTTATGCTTCACACGGGGAATAAACTTGGCTCACCAAGCACTGCTCCAGGAATAGAAAAGCGAGGTACTGATTCCTTCTCCAGGTGGCCTGCCTGGAGGCTGTGGCCTTTCTTTACACTGGGACCTTTTTGATGGTCTCCTCTAAGTCAGCTAGTCTCTGTGGCTTGCTTGGGAGTCATTTGGCATTCTTTTTTATGCAAGTCATTTTAAGTTTTTCTTTTCAGAGAACAATGGCTAAGTTCAGCTCCAGTGGAATTCTCATAAATTCCAAATTAGTCATGTTTGCATTAATGTGGGCTTAATCACAATCCAGGACAAGTGTGTAAAAACAGAGCACCCCCCCTTCCCACAATACACCATGAGCATGGGAAATCGTCTTATGAAGAATTCCTTCCTTTGATCTCACATTAATTCCCAGTATTTGCCAATATTTGCTCACATATCACTGAAGTCAAAATTACTCATAAAACAAGTATGTGGCCGTGCTGGCTTATAGATTACCTGTATTCAGATATTTGCCTCACAGTATGTAGGTGGGGTCAAAGGACAAGTTTCAGGAATCTATTCTCTCCCCCCCTCCCCCGTAGGTTCCAGGGATCTGACACAGGTTGTCAGGCTTGGCAGCAGGCACCTTTACCCACTGATCTATCTGCATGATGATTTTGAAGATAAGAACACGGCTAATGTTAATTGCTTACAAAGCCCTAGATTTGTTTGAACTATTGTTAGTATACTTTTTTTTGTTGTTGTTGTTGGAGCTGAGGACCGAACCCAAGGCCTTGCGCTTGCTAGGCAAGCGCTCAACCACTGAACTAAATCCCCGACCCCTTTTTTTTGTTTTTCAAGACAGGGTTTCTCTGTGTAGCCCAGGCTGGCCTTGAACTCACAGAGATCCACCTGGCTCTGCCTCCCGAGTGCTGGGATTATAGGTGTGTGCCACGAGCCACATTTGCTGTGTATATCGCTCTGTGTAAATAAAGTTCTGATTGGCCAGTGGCCAGGCAGGAAGTATAGGCGGGACAAGAGAGAAAAGAATCCTGGGAAGTAGAAGGCTGGAGAGACACCGCCAGCCGCCGCCATGAGAAGCAACATGTAAAGACACTGGTAAGCCACAAGCCATGTGGCAAAGTATAGATAAGCAGAAATGGGTTAATTTAAGATAGAAAAAGTAGATAACAAGAAGCCTGCCATGGCCATACAGTTTGAAAACAGTGTAATTTTTGTGTGCTTTCTTGGTTGGGTCTGAGCGACTGTGGGACTGGCACGTAAGGGAGATTTGTCCTGACTGGGCCAGGCAGGAAAACTCTAGCTACACACATTTTATTCTTAAATGCCTCAGGACAAATAAAGATTTTAGGTTATATACTTGGAACATTATTATGAATTTGATATGATTTTTAAAATCAAAATAATGTCACTTCTATGAATGTTCCTTCCAAGGGATAGGGAATGGATGAGTGTTTCATTTATTATAGGTAAAGGCCAAAACAAAAGAGTCACTGTCCTCTGAAAGCATCATGGAGATTGAAAAGTTTTTGCATCCCAATAAGCATCTCAGCTAACACAGCAATCCAAATCAGACCAAATTAGAAAAAGCCCCAGTTTAATGGGTAAAGCGTTCCCAGGTTATTCTCTGGCCCCCTAGAGAGGAGACAGGGACGACAGACTAAAAAACTATGTGTCTGTTTTCTGGGGTACAGTTTAAATACCCTGTGGCAGTGGTCTTGAGCATCTCCGGGGGAGGAGCCGTGTTTGGCAGGACTTTCTGAGGGGCGGGGTCTGGGCAGAGAGGTGAGGCTTCCACCAGAACAGAGATCTCAATCAAGAGAACCACAAAGCAAATGATCTTGGTGTCGAGCAAAGGCAGTGTCTGTTCTCTAGCTCCTGGACTGCAGATGAGCTGTGTTAAGATGGTGGAAGATGCTGGTGGTGGTGGTGCACGCTGGTAGGATTTGCTGAAGGAGGCAGAGGCAGGAGGATCACGAGTTCGAGGCCAGCCTGGGCTACACATTTTGCTGGGCAGTGGTGGCACACACCTGTAATCCCAGCAATCGGGAGGCAGAGCCAGGCGCATCTCTGTGAGTTCGAGGCCAGCCTGGGCTACAGAGTGAGATCCAGGACAGGCTCCAAAACTAGGAAGAGAAACCCTGCCTCGAAATAAACAAACAAACAAACACAAACAAACAACCAGAGCCAGATATTGGGGCTATTGTTAGCTTATTTTTAAGTCAGCTCAGTCAGAAAGCCCAGAGTCACGCCAGACTCTGGGATCCTACATTTAACCATAACACGCAGCCGTCTCTAACAGAACAGAGGTATGTATCCATATTTCCGAAAGACACACAGAAATGGACTGATGAATAGGAAATGTATACACTGGTATACTTAGTATTTCCAGACTGAAAGAAAGAGAGAGAAAGAAAGAGAGAAAGAAAGGACAGCTCGTGGTGCAAGGACAGACTTGTGGTCTGTGGGACAGAATGGACTTCTCATTTCTGGCTGCTGCTAATGGGTGGCCAGTCAAGGCTGCTAAGCATCAACATCCCGACACAGGTCCAGACCCTCATTTTGTTTTGCAGTCGGGGAGGTGCGAGATAACTCTGACCATGGGTGATGGATGGAGAACTAGAATACAAAGGTGTTGGGTTTTTTTTGGGGTTTTTTTTTTTTTTTTTTTTTTTGGTTTTTCGAGACAGAGTTTCTCTGTGTAGCTTTGCGCCTTTCCTGGAACTCACTCTGTAGCCCAGGCTGGCCTCGAACTAACAGAGATCCACCTGGCACTGCCTCCGGAGTGCTGGGATTAAAGGCGTGTGCCACCACCGCCTGGCACAAAGGTATTTTTAAACACTGTATTTGGTAGGGAGACTGGTACGGGGGACCATGGGAAAACTTGTAAGGCTTATTGTATTGTGTTGTGCCGTGTTTAAGTTCGGGGCAAGTTCTCAGTTGGATGATGGACTACCTTCCCAATAGCCCCATGTCATTTGGCTCCAGACTCAGAACTTCCACCCTGTAGAAACAAGGCAGAGAACCCAACAGAGTCCAAAGTTGGCATTTCAGCTAAGTGGTTCCGGATCTCCTTATGCCCAAATGTTTGTATTAGTTACAGTTTACCTAAACCAAATCTGTAACTTACAAAATAAAAATAATTTATTGATAATTTGTTCTCTCATTTTTATAAATCATCTAAATGCTACTCAAAACTTCTGACCAGACCCATGATAATCAACCAGTATTTCTATTTTGAGTCGATTTTATTCTACTAAAAAGCAGAGCCTGCCGAGCAGTGGTGATGCACGCTTTTAATCCCAGCACTTAGGAGGCAGAGCCAGGCGGATCTCTGTGAGTTCGAGGCCAGCCTGGGCTACAGAGTGAGTTCCAGGATAAGCTCCAAAGCTACACAGAGAAACCCTGTCTGGAAAAAACAAACAAACAAACAAACAAACAACAAAAAGCAGAAAGCTCTGTTTTCTGTTTCCTCTCTGCTCTGCTCCCGCCATCTTTCTGTCTCTCCGGGCCTCCTGGTTTCTTTCTAATAAAGCTCTAACTCTGATAAAACAAACAAACAAACAAACAAACAGCAGGAATGCATCAGGAGTGTACACAATCTCTATTACAATAAACGCACTGAGTGCCAGTTTTTTTGCTTAACAATGAAAATAGTTTCAAAGCTGTAATACTACCAGCAAAGTGATTCAGGCCCAGGGTCTTTATTTATAAACAATCTCCAGTGGTTTGCAGGCAGGGACAACTAAATCCCCTAGGGAACGTCTGGCATTTTCATTTTTTGCAAGAGGGAAAGAAGTTGCTACCGGCATCTGCTGGAGAGAGATTGGAAATGCTGTTAATGAGTGCCCAAGACAAAGCCACAGTAAGAATCATCAGGGAGGAACTGGGACGGCCCCCACAAAGCTCCAGCATCCAGTAAAAGCCAAGTATGACTGCGCATGCCTGTAAGCTCAGGCTGTGGAGACTGGAGGCCCACAGGAATTACTGGCCCCTAGTCCAGCTCCAGGCTCAGTGAGAGACTCCATCTCAAGGGATTAGGTGCAACCTATTTCTTTGTGCAACTCAAGAAAGTTTATCTGAGGATCAGAGGAAAAAGCCAGCCACTGTAGTAACCAGAGGTCAGGCGATGGTAATACACGCCTTTAATCCTAGCATTCGGGAGGCAGAGATCTGTCTGGATCTTTGTGAGTGAGTTCAAGGCCACACTGGGAACAGAGCTGGGCGTGGTGGCACACATCTTAAATTCCAGCACTAGTTGTTAACCATAGAGGTCTGGAGTCTGCACAGACAGACAGGAAGTGACAGAGCTGTGCAAGAATAGGAAGTGATGTAGTTGGGCAGAGAGAGGAAGTAAGATGGCAGAACAGAAAGGCATATAGGCGTGGATGGACAGGAATTAGGTCTCTTTAGAGACTGAGGTGTTGGTGAGGTGAGGTTGTCTGTGGTTTGTTCTATTTCTCTGAACACTTAGTTTTTCACCCCAATATATGGCTCTGGGTTTTTATTAATAAGACCGTTTAGCAATTCTCCTTACAGGAAAGTGAAAGAGGATTCCCAAATGACCTCTTCTTGTCTACAAGTGTGTGCACTATACCCACACATACATATGTCCTTACACACATTACACACACACATGCACACAAACACAAATAAGTAATTATTTGGTCCAAATAATAGCAATGAGATTGAAAACCAGTCTAGTCTAAACCTTTCACTGTGTAAGTGAAGAAAATGAGACTCTCCCGATAAAGAAAAAAAATACTCTTCTTACACGGGTTTTATATCAGAAGAGAACCGATATCTGAAATATTGAGATTACAGGAAAAATTACATTGGGATTCTGATCGATCTCTTTCCATCAGAGAGATTAACCCCTGATGGGTCAATTCCCTACTTCTTTATTTTCAAACACGTGTAAACAGGCCTTCCGTTCTGGGTATGCTTAGGAATCAGAACGACAGAGGCCACCACACAGTATCCCAGACCCAACTTGAAGCGGACTCAACTTCTGTACTGACCCACGTCGGTCCCTTTCCCTTGCACTCTTGTAGTCTTCCGCCCCCAGGTTCTAATAAAAACCGTCAAGTGGGCATTCTAAAACAGCGTACAGTGGCGCCAAGGGGACCGACCATGCCAGAGGCGCTCCCCAAGTGCTGGATCTGTGGGAGGACGAGCAGGGACCTCCAGAACAGAGTAAACCACGTCCTGGGTTGGGGATTTAGCTCAGTGGTAGAGCGCTTGCTAGCACAAGGCCCTGGGTTCAGTCCTCAGCTCTGGGGAAAAAAAAGAAAGAATCCACCGTGCAGGGAGAAGCAGAGAAAAACCCTTGCAGCGTAGCAGCGAAACCCGGACCGCTCCGTCCCGCCCACTTCAGACCTCGCGCAATGATGATTGGACGCAGACGCGCGCCTTTCCCTCTGGTTGCCAGGAGACAGCGCCCGCCATCTCCTCCAATCAGCAAGCGCGTCTTTGGGTCCAATCGCAGAAGCCGAGAGAACGAGGCGGGAGGTGAAAGGTGACACTTCTCCCCGCCCCCTCTTTTGGCGGCCATTTCTCTCCGCGCTGAGCGAGCGGTTCGGGTCGGCGGCGGCTGCTCGGGTCACGAGGGGTCGGTAGCAGCGGCGGAGTCGGGTGCAGCGCTCGCGGGTGTTCGCGATGGTAAGGAGGATGAGCGCTGCGGGGCGAGAGGGCGGGCGGGCGGGCGGGCGGGCGGCCTCGCGGGGGCGTGCTCGCCTTCCATTCATCCACACGGGGCGCCGCGCGGCCGGCCGCCCGCTCCTTCTCCCGGCTCGGGCGGGGCGGGGCGGGGCGGGGCGGTGGGAGGCCCTGCAGCGCGCGTTCGGAGCCTTTCCCCTCCCCGAGCTCCCCTGCCGCCTTGTCCCGTTTTGTTTGACCCGGAGCCTTTTTTTTTTTTGGTGGGGGAGGGAATAGGGGTGGGCCCAGGAAAGGGGTAAACTGAGGCGTGTGTGCACTTTCTGCTCCGCACACTCCACGGTGCGTTTGCATGCCTTGATGTTGGCAACCCCAGCTCATTGTCCTCTGGAACCGGAGGCCCGGGCTACCCTTTTTGGTTCACCGAAGACTGTTCTTAGGCGCCAGGAATATGGGGTGCATTTTCTCAGATGTGGGAGGTAGGCAACAGTCCAGTGCTAACAAGAAATAAGCGGGTAGGGGGGTGATTGCTAAGCAGGGAGCTGACAGGATGCTCTTGAGAGGCGCGCTGGGAAGTTAGAGCGCTGTGCAGCAGCAACCTTCTCCAAAAGGTGGCATTGCACCAGGAATCTAAGTGACAGAAAGAGCAGGTGGGGAAGAGTGTTTCACGCAATGAGCTATAACTAGAAAGTAGGTTGATGAGTTGAAATTGACAGGAATTAACAGCCGCTTGCAGGAATAGGGGTTTTGAAATAAGACTCGGATCTTTCCTGCTGACGCGTGCTGGAGTGTTGACTCTTGCGGAGGGCCTGGGTTCGATTTCCGGGTCTCTGAACGCCTTTTAGGAAGTTTGTCTACTTGAAAGTGCAGTGGGAGACCATTGGGGCATTGTTTAAGCCAAGATATTACATGACTTAACAGGTGCTTTAAAAATAGTAGTTGCTTTGTGGGTGATAAATTATCAGTGGGAATTGGCCACTGATTTAGAACTTATGTCCTCTAAGATCACCTCATCTTAGACTTAGTAGTCAAGTTTCTTGTTTTCTTTGAAATGATGGATGCGTAGATTTGGGAGTGTTGGTCCTGAATTTAAAGGGAACATTGTTTTCGCAGACTAAGTTTGATAACGGTTGCATTAAGAGGCACTACTCCTGATAAAAAAAATGGGAGACCCAGCCCCGCCTCCCACAATGAAGCTTGCCTGATGTGACCTGCCCTCTGCATCTTTCTCTAGTTGTGCGTTTGGCTGCAGAGATCACCTCAGACCATTACCTTGGTTTCTTTTTTTGTTTTGTTTTGTTTTGTTTTCGAGACAGGGTTTCCCAGTGTAGCTTTGCGCCTTTTTCCTGGAACTCACTTGGTAGCCCAGGCTGGCCTCAAACTCACAGAGATCCGCCTGCCTCTGCCTCCTGAGTGCTGGAATTACAGGTGTGCACCACCACCACCTGGGACCTTGGTTTCTTAAGAGCTCGGATAGAGGGTAGTGATGTGGGTGGTCAGGGTTTTTGTTGTTCAACAGTCCTTGAGATAGAACCAGTGGCCTCAGGCCCACTAACTGGACCAGAGCTCTTGCCCCACCCCCACCTGGTCTTCAGTATTTAATCACATGATTTATGTTTTGTTTCAGTGAGTTGACTAAATGGGTACTTAAACCGTCTGACACTCTCCACCTTTACAACTCCTGTAAAGTGCCAGGGAATGAGAGTTTGCCCTGACTGGACACCAGGAAGTCTTGATTGATGTTTTAGTAGAGCGTGGGTGGGAGAAGCCGAGCTAAGCAAAACTGATTGAATGTGCTTTTGTTTTTCTGTGCAGAGTTTACCCCTCAATCCCAAGCCTTTTCTCAATGGACTGACTGGGAAGCCAGTGATGGTGAAACTCAAGTGGGGGATGGAGTACAAGGGCTACCTGGTCTCTGTGGACGGCTACATGAACATGCAGGTGAGCCGAGGGGTGGGGGCGAGCCGAGGCGTTACAGGAGCTGTAAACTGGGTGTCTGTTGCTTCACCTTACTCCTCAGAGTTATACTGTGACTGATAAGAACATACACAGATAAACTAATGAAAGTAATGCAGAATTCGGGATTAAAGTATACCCCAGGGAGGGGGTTGACACTGCAGTGGACTTAGTGGAACTAAGACCCAGTATTAAACCAGACCCCGTCATCCACCTGACCGTGGCAGCCAAAGAATACCACAGGGGGGACACCAGTTTATTACAGAAAGCAAAACTTCCCAGCACTTCTTTCTTCAAAGGTTTTTTTAAGGGAGATTTTAAATTGCTTTAATGAATTTTAAAGACACAGTATGAAAGTAATTGAGTGAAAGCATTTTTCCATGGAGCAGACTGAAGAAACAAAGGGACTGATCATTGAATGTGCCTTAGTTTCTGTAAATGATTCAGCCAGTCTTTGTCTTTGTAATGAAGGATATCCTAAACCATGTCTATTTCAGCACTTAGCTCTAGAATTCAGTTTTCATCTTTCACAAGTGGAACTCTGTACCCAATAAAAAAATTCCCTATCACCTGCCTCCTTTAATAGAGTCCTAGAAAGTGCTATCTATCTCTGAGTTTGTCTGTTCTCTGTCCCTCTTGTAAGTGGGATGTATTAGATTCCGCTAACTTCAGATCAAAATACTTAGGAGAAAAATTCTATCTGCTCAAGATATACGGACTTTATTAACCCCACAAACAATACAGTGTAACAGCTATTTCTGTAATAAACCGAACTGGGTTATGAGCAATCTGGAAATTATGTGAAGGACATTAGGTTATATGCAAATACTCAGCTATTTGAAATAAAGAGCTCAAACATCCTTGGCTCTCTGAGAGGCCTTGGAACCACCCCCCACCCCCAAATGAATGCCTTCAGACAGGTATTTTGTCCTTTTTTTTTCCTTTGACACAGGGTTTCTCTGTAGCTTTGGAGCCTGTCCTGGACTAGCTCTGTAGACCAGGCTGGCCTTGAACTCACATAGATCCACCTTCCTCTGTTTCCCAAGTGCTGGGATTGCAGGCGTGCGCCACCACCGTCTGGTTAGTATTTTGTCCTTTTTCTGGTATGATTATTCATTCAGGATTCATTAGTGCTATAAAATGTTGGAATTTATTGCTTATCAAGACTGAGTAACGTGCTATTGTATGAGTATGTCACATCAGTTTTTTTTAAGTACTGGAGACCAGACTCTGGGATTTGTACATGCTGCACAAGCCATCTGCCATTGAGCTCCATTCCAGCCTGTCCCCTCATTTCTATTTCTTATGTACCAACATGTATGTATGTACACCATGTGTGTACCTGGTACCCAAAGAAGAGGGCACTGGACACCCTAAAAGAGGAGTTAGAGATGTTGTGGGTGCTAGGAATTGAACCCAGGTCCTCCGGAAGAAAAGCAAATGTTCTTAACCTCTGAGCCATCTCGTCAGTCCCAAACTTCAAGCATTTTTTAACTCTTGAGTCTCCACACAGGAGTGGGAGTGCTGGTCCCATGTTTAGTGGTTTTGAGCAGCTGTCGTACTGTTTCACAGAACAGCTGCATGGTTTTAGTTCCTCCCAGTGGTGTGCAGGAGTTCAAGTTCCCCACATCTGCACGGACACTTGTTTTCTATGACGTTTCTCTTTTTATGTATAAAATACTATTCTCTTGGATTAGATGTGGTGTATCCGTTTGATTTGCATTTCCCTGGTGATGTTGAGTACCTTTTATTTATTTATGTTATTAGCCATGTGCTTATGTTCTTTGGAGAAATGTGTATTCACATCCTTTGCTTACTTTTATTTTTTATTTTTATTTTTTGTAGTTTTTGAGACAAAGTCTCATTGTGTAGCCCTGGCTAGCTTGAAACTTGCTATATAGACTGGGCTGGTCTTGAACTCATAGAGATGTGCCTGTCTCTGCCTCCCCTGTGTTGAGATTAAAGGCTTGTGTTACCACGTCTGGCATCTTTGCCTATTATTTGTTTGTTTGTTTTTGTGTATGGTGGTTTAGGTGTAATTTCTGCCCAATTTTAAATATTACTTATGTGGATAGCTTAACCAGAAATTCAGCTAACAAGAATATGGATCTAGAAAATTCTTGAAATGAGTCATTCACAAAGGCTATAAAAAATCATGGTGAAAAATACTGTGTAGAATTAGTGATGAAAGTTCAGTTTTATGAATACACTGAAAACCACAGAATGTGTGATGTGAAAGTCAGTTTTGTTCCACCCCAGCACCTCCAAGTCCATCGTTCAGTGACAGAGGTGGGGATCAGAATTCAGCATCATCCTCCAACTACATGGAGAGTGGGAGGCCAGCGGAGAATACTTGAGACCCTGTTGAAAAAAATAAACCACCTAATGCTGGGTTTCCAGTTAATGTAGCCTCCCCAAGTTACCCAATGTGACTCTGAGTGAGCCCAGTTTCTGAGTTGCTTAGGTTGGCCAGAACTTATCGTCTGTTTGGTACTGTGAATACAACAGTGAGTGAGCGAAGCAGTCCTTATGCTTGAACTTGTTTCAGTGGTGGGAGATGGTACTGTAACACACTTGCATAATTAGGTCTGGTCCACAGTGTGAGGTAAAGCAAACGCGAGGGATAGAGTGTGCGGTAATAAACAAGATAGTCCAGCTTCTCTGAAGAGACCCTGAGCATCTAGAGGAAAGTCGTCTCAGGTGGAAAGAAGAGCAGATAGCAAATTTTCTTTTCACAAGGCATGCTTGGTGTGTTCAGGGTCCAGAAAGCCAGGGTAGAACCTTTTCAGCAGTGGTGAGGGCTGTGGACTTAATACACAATAGGAAGCTTTGGGGCATTATTGTAGGAAATTTAGAAGTCAGTTAAGCATTGGGGGACATGCCAAAAATACTTATAAAATTAGTTGTTCTTGCTGGAGAGATGGCTCAGTGGTTCAAATCCTAGCACCTCATGGTGGCTCACAACCCTCTGAGAGGGTCTACTATGTTCTTTAGACCTCCACAGGCACCAGACCAGACACACACGTGGCACACTCATACACAGAAAATAATAAATTAAAATTAATTTCTCTTAATATATTCCTTCTGATAGCAATTATTTACAAACTAAATAGTCTCACAAACGTGTTTCGGGTGACATGTTATCTGGGTGTTTTCCTTTAGAGAAGAAACACTCAGCAGGTTTAAATGCCTTATGCCACATCTCCCTGTTTTTCTGTCCTTGTCCGCCACCTGCGTAGGAAGGAAGAGTCCTTTTCTTATTCTGCCTTTGGTGACGCCATCTGGCATTGGTGGTGGGTTTTTGGTTTTTGGGTTTTTTGGTTGTTGTTGTTGTTTTGGGGTTTTTCAAGACAGGGTTTCTCTCTGTAGCTTTGCGCCTTTTTCCTGGAACTCACTTGGTAGCCTAGGCTGGCCTCAAACTCACAGAGATCCACCTGCCTCTGCCTCCCGAGTGCTGGGATTAAAGGCGTGCGCCACCACCGCCCGGCTTGTTTTTAAATTATAAGAATGATGGCTAAACATTTTAAATTTAAAACTAGAATAGAGTTGACTGAAATAATTCTACAGTTCATTCTTCACACACACACACACACACACACACACACACACCCACCCGGAATACATGAAATTTTCAAAGTCTTATTTCTTCAGTTTGGTTGTTGGTTAATATATTTTTTTTAAGATTTATTTATTTATTATGTAATGTTCTGCCCGCCAGAATGCATCAGATCTCATTGTAGATAGTTGTGAGCCACCATGTGGTTGCTGGGAATTGAACTCAGGACCTCTGGAAGAGCAGCCAGTGCTCGTAAACTCTGAGCCATCTCTCTAGCCCCTAGTTAATATATTTTATTCATAGCTCTTGTGTGCTCATTTGAATAACTTTTTTTTTTTTTTTTTTTTTTTTTTTTTTTTTCTCGAAACAGGGTTTCTCTGTGTAGCTTTGAAGCCTATCCTGGAGCTCACTCTGTAGCCCAGGCTGGCCTAGAACTCACAGAGATCCACCTGCCTCTGCCTCCCGAGTGCTGGGATTAAAGGCATGCATCACTATTGCCTGGCTCATTTGAGCCACTTTGATATCAGATAGAAATAACATCCAGAAGGCTTAACGACTTTGAAATAAGCTTTATTATATATTAGTTTTGTACCATGCATGTCTTAATACAGAAGATCCAGAGATACAAGAGTAATAGAAAGCTAATCTTCTACTTACTAATTACAGATACAATCCAAGTTGGTGTCAAATGGTCTCAGTTAATGTGCTCTCACCAGGAGTAGGGATGCTACCCTGTTTTCTTCTTGCGCAATCATACTAACATTTTTCTTTTTATCTAAAGCTTGCAAATACAGAAGAATATATAGATGGTGCATTGTCTGGACATCTGGGTGAAGTTCTAATAAGGTAATAAACGCATTTGTGTGAGGAGTTACTGGACCTCAGAAACAGTCTGCTTAAATAAATTAATCCCCAAACTGAAGGACTAAAGAAAAAAGAGGCAAAAGATTTAACAGTACTTGAAATTCTAAATTCATTGGGGCATTTCAGTTCATCAAGGTTTTTGTACTGTTGATTACATTTCTTGGCCCTTAGCTGTAACCTGTTTCAGTGTCCTGGGTTACGGACCTTGGATTTGAATTTTGGTTGAGTATAGCTGCTAAGGATTTCTGTTGTATTCGTTTTCTAGTGTGAGCAACCACCTATATTCTGATAGGTTGTAGAGGTGTAATTGTGATGACAGCGGTGAAAACATGTTCCGTGTGCTTTTAAACACCTGGGTAGCACCAGCAGAGCGGGGTGGAGCTGTGAGTATAGTATCCAGTCTGAAGACGGAGCAGTGATGATCATGCATGTTTGAGTGAAACATAAAAATGGACCACTTTTTCTGTTTACAGGTGTAATAATGTCCTTTATATCAGAGGTGTTGAAGAAGAAGAGGAAGATGGGGAAATGAGAGAATAGCATCTTTGGGTTTTTTTTTATATATATATGTATTTCTATACAATAAAAATTTGGGTTTTTTTCAACTTGACTTGTGAACTATTTATATGCAGACATTCATATGCAAAATGCAAATGTTGAAACAGTGGGTGGATAATTCATGGAACTAGTGGTACTTTAAAAACCACCCAGTTTCGTTTAAGGTGACTTTTTTATAAGCCCACTGTTTTCATTTTTTTCTATAAAGAATAAATAAGTTTTAGGATTTTTCTGAAGGTGAGTTTCAGCCATTGTAATTTTATTAACTGAGACCTTTTAAAAGCAGCTGTTAATGGTTTCAAACATCTTCTAACATGCATAAAGTGAAACATTTTCTTAGTATTTATATATATTAATAAATTATTTCTATATCGGTATAGACTAAATAACATATTGTAGCTAAGTCAAAACATGAAAATTGAATATTATGGAGATAGAACATAATACAAACTGACATTTAGGCTAAAGGTGTGTAGTTTGTTCACTTAATGAAGTTTTCTGGTAAGGTTTTCCAAGCTTACCGTGAAATAACCAGACTCAGGATCTGAGACCATAGTCTGTAGTTTGTACGCTTTAAACCTGTCCAGTTCTAAGAATAGTACATTGTTAAAATATATATTCATAGCCATGAGCTTCCTTATTGCTTTAGAAATATGATTAAAATTCTCATGCTTTGAGGGAGGCCATTCTGCTCTAAGTCATGCTTTGTGTAATTCTATCAATAAATTGACTTTGGATGTGTGTATCCAAAGGGGACATCTTAAAATACAATGGGATGATGCCAGTGAGGAATGGTTCTAGCAGAAGAAAACAATTGCCATTCCTGCTCCTGCAAACTTCCTGGAATTTGCTAGGACAGTATTGCATCACGGAACACCAACATTCACATAGAACATTTGCTAATTAAATCTCTTCATGCTCCTGTTCAGCTGAAGAAATACTCTTCTTCCTGTGACTTCGTTCTTGTATCACTGACTAGAAGGAGCTCCTGCTTGCTGGCAGATGGGGGTTTCGAACGGTAGATCAGTCTTCTTCCCAGCTGAAACAGGAAAACAACATGATTCTCTTTGGCATAACTTTTCTGTTGCAGTGTGTATAATATCAATATTAACTTGAATTTTTCCATGAATAAAGTGGTTTAAAATAGTAAAAGTTACAGGGGATTGACAGAACCTTGTAGATGTCCAACATGCTTGGCAAGTTGAGCACCCATAGACTACAGAAGACAGCACTTGGCTTTTGTGGTCAGTGGAGTGATTTACAGAAGGACGTTGTTAAGGAGCAGGTAACTCACATGTGGCTGGCTAAGAAAGCACCGTGCTGAACACTAATGTATTCCTCAGGTGGCCTTTCTGCATGGCTGCGAGAGGTGCTTTGTTGAGCCAACTTTGAGAAAACCATTTTAAACATGAGTGGTGGTGTTGAGTCTTGGGAGTGTTTGCATTAGGAGGGTTTAAGGAAACCTCCCTTCTCTAGAGGGTACCTTCCCTTTGCTCTCTGTTTGGCAATTCCAGGTGAATTTTTATAACGCAGGTGTATGGGTGAGGGAGCTCCCATGTTGTGTTGGTTATGAGATCTGAATCCCCAGTGTGCCTCAGAAGGGACATGACGTTTCAGGCCCGACGGTTCTCATGTGGGACTGGACCAGGGACCTGTTCTGGCCGAACACCAACCTTCTTCTTGGGTTGTGCTACTGCTCTTTCCAGAGCAGCTTTCAGCCGCTCCTCCTGGTACTTTTGCTTCTCCTTCACCTTCTCTTCACGCAGCCTGTGTAGACAAGGAGGAGTCTTACCAGAAATCTGTAGTTTATAAAAGTAAAGCGTCTACATTTGTAGTGTTTGCTAAGGAACTATCCAAGTGTAAGAGTCCTATAATGATGGCTTTGGAATATTCTGGCAATGGGAAGACATTTCATTTCACCATTTGGAGAAGTACTTGTTCCCAGTGTGGTCAGAAGCAAGGCCACGTCTTCCTCTCTCCATCCCACCGGAGCACTATACCGTGGCCACTTTAGCCTCCAGCCACCTCCCTGACCTGCCTTTCAAGTTTCTTTGAGGAAAGTGTGCACATCACCCTGGTGCAGTGGTTCTCAACCTGGGGGTCAGACGACCCTTCCACAGGAGTCACATCAGATAGCCTGCATGTCAGATCATTAACATTATGATTCATAACAGTAGCAACGTTACAGTTCTGAAGTAAGAATGGAAATGGTTTTATGGTTGGAGGTCACCACAATATGATGAACCATATAAAGGGTCAGCAATAGAAAGGTCTTCTGAAAACTGGAACTGTATGCATATTACTGTTGGAAATAAGCTGTAATTGCACTCTCTCAAGACTGCTACTATAAAAAACTGAGGTCTGGATTGGGGCTTTAGCTCAGTGGTAGAGCACTTGCCTAGCAAGCACAAGGCCCTGGGTTCAATCCTCAGCTTAAAAAAAAACAAAAACAAAACAACTGAGGTCATCTGGGAGGAGTCCTCCTCCACTTAGATTAAGTCTGCTTTATATTCTGTAAGAGCTATCTGATCACCTTCATTTTTACATGAGAATTGATAACCTCTGCATCAGTAATACAGTAACGGTAGTCATGGCTAGTGTGTGTCAGACATGCTCAGTGCTTTTCCATTGATTATTTGATACATCAACCCTAGAAAGTAAATATCACAGCTTCTGCTTAAAAAAAAAAAAAAAGATATAGACTAGACAGATGTACCCTGCTGCAGGTCACAGTAGTTGTAGTTAAAAGGGCAAGCAGGCAGGCTCAAGCCCACACCTGCCACACCTGGGGCCAGTGTTCATCTGCCTCTCCGTGTGTTCCCCTTTGATGGAACATGCACATTGTGACTACTTATTCAGCATTCCCCACATGCCACGTGATAGCGGCAACCCCGTTCTAGTGAGAATAGTTCCAGACAAAATGCCTAGGCAAATCTTTAACTCGTATAAGTCCATCTGGGTGAGGTTTCAGGGATGACAGTCCTGTAAGGTCTGTCTACTGCTAGAACCTTCACCATAGTGCAGTGCCTACATGGCAGCCCTTGAGCCATGTCCCTATGACTTGAGACAGCTCCCTACGGCCGTCCTAATTGGGTCCTTAGTCCCTGGTAAATTATTGTCCCAGCTCCTTTGGTGTGGCGTGCTCATTACCCACTGTAACACGAACACACTTATTTCCCAAGAGTGTCCTCTGGGGAGGGCAGGGATGGACGGGTTGACCCTTGAGTGCACCCCCGACTGCAATGCTTGCCAGATAGAGATTGCTAACGGTGGGTAGGGTTTACACACACAGTAGCCACTTAAGCCATTGACTAGACGGAGGAGACTGTCACAGTACTTTTGTCGTCGTTCCTTCTGTTTGATCCTTTCAATTGCTTCCACGTTCTCTTTGGGGACAGACTCGATGAGGTCACTCAGTTCCACCAAGCGAGACTCCACTTTGACCAGCTTTTGAACTGCATTCAGGCTGCCGACCTCAGCATCTCCGATGCAGACCCTGTATACTTGGTTAATCTTTTTACTAAGTGAGTCGATCAGCTTTTCCTGAGCTCAGGAAGAAAGACAGAAAACATGCCATCACTATATGGGGGCTCACTGTCAATAAATACAGATTCCACTCTACAGTCTTACCATGAAAAGTCCTTTATGACAATATTTAGTGCTAAGGATCGAACCCAGGGCCTATTTTCCCTAAATGCTTTAAAAGACAGATCAGGGCTGGGCAGTGCTGGCACACTCTGGAGGCAGAGGCAGGCAGATTGTGAGTTCAAGGCCAGCCTGATCCACAGAGTGAGTTCCAGGACAGTCAAAGCTACACAGAGAAACCCTGTCTGGGGGAAGAGGGGGACATGGGACGGAACTCCATTACTGGACAGTGGCGGCACACACGTATAATCCCAGCATTTGAGAGGCAGAGGCAGGCGGATCTCAGTGAGCAGAGGGCGGGGGAGGAGACAATGGGCAGAAAGAAGGATCAAAGACAGTACCCGGATAACAAGGTGCCTGTTCAGTGAACGGGCCCTGATGAGCAGTGTTTCAAACTCCCTTCCAAGGAGTGCATACTTTTTTTTTTTCTTTTTATTTTTTTGAGCTGAGGATCGAACCCAGGGCCTTGCACTTGCTAGGCAAGCGCTCTACCACTGAGCTAAATCCCCAGCCCGGAGTGTATACTTCTAATCCATATCTCTACACCTCCCAGCTCAACTTTGTGAGCTCCTCATGCACACACATAAAACTAGAGATGACCACATTTAGCAAACATGTCATCCCGAGGCCACTAAAAGCCAAACCGCTGTTACTGAAAACCACGTGGGTGAACCCCGAAAACATGACAAGAGGGAAAAAGGCAGACACAGGCCATGGCTCTGTTTCTAGAAGTCAAAACAGCAAAGTGAATTGATGGTGAGAATTCAGAACAGTAGTCACCTTTGAAGGATGGAGCTCCAGGGTGAGGGTCTGGAAGGAGTCAGTCCGTCCCTCTGCTGGGGCCTGCGTTCACTTGAGAAAATTCCTCAAGAGGTAAACTTACTGTTTACCTGTTTTTCAATGTCAACGTTATTCTGGAGTTTAAATTTTTATTTTAAAAATACTGAGTCAGGAAAACATTTTAAGGAATTGAATACGTTTGTAAGTGTGGCAGTTTTGAAAGAATAAAAATACTCATTTTGTTGTTACAGGTTTGAAGTCCCTAATTATGGATACCAAAATCAGGTGTGCCACATTGTCCTCAATAAACCTGGGGGGGGGGGGGCTTAAAAATTAGGAATGGATCTTTAGTCATAAAGGATTCTGTTTTATATGATTCTGTTTTATATGTTTTGAGGTTTGAAGAATTTGAGGAAACTGGAAAACTAAGACTATAATACCTCATTCAAAGGTCTAGGGGGTACAGCTTTGGTCCAGTGCTTGTCTAGTATTCATGAGAGGTACCTAAGAACTGCCTGGAACAGTCTGGTGGCCTAGGCTTGTAATTCCAGCCTCAAGAGGGGAGTGGAGGAGGAGAAACCCAAGCTATCTTCGGCTACATAGTTTGAGGCCAACTTTAGATGAGACCCTGTCTCAAAAGCAAACAAACAAAAAACCCACTTCTCTTAATTTTTCAGTTATCCCCCCTTCTTCCATATCCCATACTTCATATTTCTTAGAAGACCATGAGTTACTAGCCCCGTACTCCAGAGCATGCCTGCAAATTCTGCGTGAATGACCATTTTATACTTGTGATTGTTATTTTGTGGACCATCTTAAGAAATTCTCAGACCAATTCTTAGCTCTCTTACCATCTGGGCGTTGAGCCCTGGGCCTTTCACAGCTAGATTCTCCCTTCTCTTAGTTGACTCAATGTTTAAAAGTATTGAAGACATCGTTTTCTTTTCTTTTTTTTCCTTATAGTTCCCTACACTGAGATGAGAGGGGTTTTGTTGAGGTGTGGGTACTGTTAAATATTACAAATAATTTATCTTTTTTTTTTCTTTCTTTTCTTTTTTTTTTTTTTAAGATTTATTTATGGGGCTGGGGATTTAGCTCAGTGGTAGAGTGCTTGCCTAGCAAGTACAAGGTCCTCAGCTAGAGGGGGGAGGGGAGATGTATTTATTTATTATGTATACAGTGTTCTGTCTGCACATATGCCTGCAGGCCAGAAGAGGGCACCAGATCTCATTACAGATGGTTGTGAGCCACCATGTAGTTGCTGGGAATTGAACTCAAGACCTCTGGAAGAACAGCCAGTGTTCTTAACCAACCTCTGAGCCATCTCTCCAACCCCAAATAATTTATCTTTTATTTTACAGGGCAGTCAGCTTCAGAATTATTTAAGAGTTGAAGGATAGAAATAACCTGTGTCCATCAGTAGATGAATGAGTAAACAAAGTATGGTCCACAGGATGGCATATTATTTAGCTTTAAAAAGGGCAAAATTCTGATATGTGCCACAATGTGGATGAATACGGAGAACATTACGCTTTGTAATAGGAGCTCTAGACAAAGGACAGGTACTGTACATATCCACTTACACAAGATACCCAGAAGAGTCACATTCAGAGACAAAAAGCACATGTGGGAACGAAAGGGATGGGGATGTGTATGTATGGGTAAGCAGCTTTTCTTGTACAAGATGAAAGGCATTCTTGAATGAAAACAGTGTGAATGCATTTAACACCACCAAACTGTACATTCAAAAAATGGTTAAGATATTAAAGCTTATGCTTAAGTGATAGAAAGGTTTTGGAAACAGACTGGTCACAGTTATGCTCTATGAATGCATATAATGCCATTGAGTTGCACACTCGAATGGTTAGGTGGTGGATTTTGTGTATATTGTACCACATGGTTGATTAAATTTAAAATCAGAACACTTCCTGCCATAGCTCTAAGACATGCTGTCACGCCTTAGCCCATGCATGTGCCTAGCAGCCACATACAACTTTTGCTTTAGTGATGTAGGTAGGGATGGATGGTTGCCTGTTTTCTAAGGCAGCCCGTTCTGCAAATCTACCTCTGTCTAAAGAAGAGTCAAGATTCACAATCGTACATATAATGTTAGCCCTACATAGCAGGTTTGGGTCCTTACTTCACTTGAGGTCTTTCCAAGAAACCAATGGTAGTTGAAGTTAATTGTGGATCTGAAAACTACCCTGATCATTCATTCAACAAACATTTATTGAGCACTGACACTCTGGGGACACTGAGCTCATTAACAGACTAGTCCCTGTATGGAGGGGTTTGCATTCAACTGGGAGGGATGGACTTGTCAATAGATAAGGGTATTAGGATGTGTCACAGTGCCGGGAAATGAGTCAGTCTGTTTGGGCCCGTAGAAGTTGACACACTGTCTAGACTGGGCAGATTGTCTATTCAGTGTTAAGTGCGTGTGTTCACTGTGTTACTACTGTCTCTTGGATTGGTACCATCCGCCGACAGAAAAATGCAGTTTGAAATACCTACAGCAACATTTCATGTGAACCCCAAGGTCAGTATAAATGGTTCCTATCTTGTAGCAAAATTGCAGGCTGGTTTTCGGTTCCTGTCAACAATTTGTGGATTTGCCTTAACTCCCCCTCTTAAATGCTCAGCACACAGGGAGGCCTATTACCAGGAGAGAAAGTTACCACAGGTCAGGAATGTACCTGAGCCTCGGAATTGAATTCTCCAAAACTGAAGAGCCTGGACCTCAGCTCCAGTTCCGCTGCCTTCTCCTCCTCCCGCTCACAGTTCGCCTTCAGCATCTGCTTGTGTTCCATCAGGAACTCGATGTTGTTGTTTCTGTGGCAAAAGGAGGACACCTTTGTCTGCAGCTCGAGGTTGAGGGACTCAGTCCTCTTGCTGGGCATACGTCAGCACCTGGCACCCAGCAAGAGCATACAGCTCGGGGTGTGTGTGTGTGTGTGTGTGTGTGTGTGTGTGTGTGTGTGTGTGTGTGAGAAAAAAGGGAGGGAGGGAAGAAAGGAGAGTGGAGAGAGAGAGAGAGAGAACCGTGTGAGTTGGGTCTATGTTACCATGCATGTAGGAGTGGAAGCCTGTGTTTGCCATGGAGGTCAAGAGGTCAACCTCAAATGTTGATCTTTTCACCTTGTTTGAGACAGGCCCTCTTCCTTAAAAAGTTTGTTTGTTTGTTTGTATTAGTCGGGAGGGGGATGAATGTTATGGTAAGTGTGTAAGGCAGAGATAACTTGAAGGACTCGGCTCTCCCCTGCCACGGTGTGAGTCCGGGGATTGAACTCAGGCTTGGCAGGCAGCATCTTTACCCACTGAAGCAAATGCCAGGCTGTCTGGCCCCTGGGCTTCTGGGGAGTCTCTTGTCTCTGCCTCCCATCTTGCCTTAGGAGCACTGGTGTTACAGATGTGCGCTACTACATCTGGCTGTATGCAGGTTATGGGATTCGAACTTGCTTTGGGATTTGTTCAGTGACTGTTTTATCCCAAGTCATTTCCTCAGGTCTACCCTCAAGTTACAGCTGGGCAAATACATGCTTGAATGCAGGCTTTAACTTCCATCAGAAGATAGTTTCTTCCCTTTCTCTGCCATTGTGGTTCCTCTCAAGACCCAAACAGAAATCAGCAGAGTGTAGCATCAGGACCCCAAGCTGTGCCATCTCCAGCATATGACTGTTCCCAAAGCTGACAGGATCATCAGAATGACCACAGCTTCAGGGAAAATGGGGACGCCTGACTAGTTTGCCTTGAGATTCTGGTAAAAATCCTCCAGAGCACAGGTTGGAGAGATGGCTCAGAGCACTGGCTGCTCTTCCAGAGGACCTGGGTTTGATTCCCAGCACCCACATGGTGGCTCACAACCATCTATAATGGGATCTGGTGCCCTCTTCTGGTATAAAGGTGTACATGCAGAGAGAGCACTCACATTATGAATAAATAAATCTTTAAAAAAATTTCCAAAGGTTTGGACATAGATCCCTTTCCCTCCCAAACATGCCTACCTTGTCTGGAGGATTGTGGCACAGCCACCATACACCGGATGATGGGTCAGGAGCAAGGGCACAATGGGGTTGCTGGGAAGCATTGATTAGTTTTTGGGTTCTTGCCTTCTGGGCAAATTAATTGGTTCCGAAGTTAAATTTAGTTTGGCCTATTTCTTAAAAAGTTTGCCATCTTCTGATCCAGAAAACTCTGCTGAACAATTCTACACATTTTGCAAACAAATGGATACCAAGCTTTATTCTCTATGATCTGAAGCTCTTTCTCAAAACTGTCATCTTAGGGTAGGGGACTCTGTGAGTCATCTAGTCTCCTCTATAATAGGCCCGCATTGCTGCTGCACACATAAAATGACATAGTATTCAATCACAGAAAGTCATTTTGCTGAGCTTCACACCCAAGGAAAACTGCATTTGTTACCACTCAATCTAGGTAGTGATAGCTAGCCAGCTGACATCTGTCCTGGACAGAACAAAGGCAATGGTGTCATCTCAATAGTCAGAGGAAACAGGAAGAAAATTAAATTAAAACCAGCCTACTCTGTACAAATGTAAATTCTACCTTTTTTATGCCCATCATGTAAATCATTTCTAATTAAAGCCCTGGCCTAAACCATGAGAAGAGACATCCAAGAGAGTTGGATGTGGCCTCTGGTTAGAAACTGTTGAATAGGAGAAATGTACTCACATTTTTTTTTTTTTTAATGTACTCACATCTTATCCTGTATACATTTTTCTCTTTTGTTGACATCTTCGAGATTCTCATCCACATCTTGGGAATATTGGACCAAGGTGAGATTCTGTTCCTCCAGCTCTTTGAGGACCCAGAGTAACTCTTCTGGCTCGTTGAAGTAAATCTCTGGTATCTAATCGACATTGAGAAGAAGGGGCTCTCAACTCTGTTCATGGGGCTGGTCTAGACCATATAGGGAGGGAGCTGTCATCAGCTCCCCATGCACGTGGCAAAGGACTTGAGAAAACCAACTTTTAACTTTTAAGAAGGAATCATTTATTTTTGCTCAGGGACTATTATAGATGTATGATGCCACAGTACACTGTGGCAGGATCATGTGGTGGAGGCCTGTTCACATCACAGTAGCCAAGAGGTAAAGAGAGAGGGGGGGGACCCGCCTAATTCCCTTTGAAGAACACAATCCCAAAGTCTTCCACTAGGTGCCCATTCCCAAGATGTTACATCCATGCAGATGCTACATAGTCTGCAGCAGTGTTCCGTGCCCCACCCCCAGCACTGGGGACCTCACAAATGCTTAAAAAAAAAAAAAAAAGATTTATTTATTTATTATGTATACAGCATATATGCCTACAGGCCAGAAGAGGGCACCAGATGGTTGTGAGCCACCATGTGGTTGCTGGGAATTGAACTCAGGACCTCTGGAAGAACAGCCAGTGCTCTTAACCTCTGAGCCATCTCTCCAGCCCACAAATGCTTTTGGAAATGTTCAGAATCCACACTAGAGTGACTGTTCTGAGTATGAGGGAGGCAGAGAGAACTGTAAGGGAGCTGCACCTTGTTCCCAGAGAGAGATAGTAAATGGTAAACTGGGGTATGGGGAGAGACAAGAAAGGTGAGTGAGGAAAAGAGGGGTAAATGGATAAAGGCTACAGCAGACGAGGAGAGGAGGGGGGCGCAGGAAAGACAGGAAACTGAGGGAGCTTCATTTCCTCCCAATGCTAGTTACTTGATATGCTCTGGCTTTTTTTTTTGTTTGTTTGTTTTTGTTTTGGTTTGGTTTGGTTTTTCGAAACAGGTTTTCTCTGTGTAGCTTTGCGCCTTTCCTGGAACTCATTCTGTAGCCCAGGCTGGCCTCGAACTCACAGAGATCCGCCTGCCTCTGCCTCTCAAGTACTGGGATTAAAGGCGTGAGCCACCACCACCCGGCTATGCTCTGGCTTTTTAAGAGTAAGTATTGCTTTAAGTAAGCATTTAAGAGATGACTTATATATTAATGTAATGTGTTATTGTTATTTACAGTAGCCGAGACACAGAAGCAACAAAAATATTCATAGATGGGTGAACAAGGAAATACAGTACAGTATACACACAATAGAATGTTATTCAGTCTAAAGAAGGAGACATTCTTCTACAGTACATTTGTGTGGTTATGAACATATGTGTGCCGGTATGTGTGCGCATGTGTGTTGGAGCTGTAGGAGAACCTCAGATGGGGTTCCTCAGGCACTACCTTCTTTTTTTTTTTTTTTTTGAGACAAAACCTTTCGAAGTCCTGAAACTCACTAATAGGATAGGTTGACTGGCCAGCAGGCCCCAGGAATCTGCCTGTCTACCTCCCACGTGTTAGGGTTATATGCACACAGCACCATGCCTGGTTGGTTTCTTTTTGTAATGGGTTATAGGACTGGAAATCAAGTCCTTGTGCTTGTAAGCACTGTACCTACTGAGCTCGCACCCCAGCTCCATTATGTTGTAATTTAAATGAGCATATTTGGTTTGGTTTGGTTTGGTTTGAGACAGAGTTTCTCTGTGTAGCTCTGGCTGTCTTGGAACTCACTCTGTAGACCAGGCTGGCCTCGAACTCACAGAAATCTGCCTGCCTCTGCCTCCTGAGTGCTGGGATTCAAGGCATGTACCACCACTGCCTGGGTTAAATGAGCTTTGAGGATTATTAGGCTAAGTGAAAGAGCCCAGTCTCTCCCCCATCCCACCCCCATACAGAAAGAAAAGACCAATAGTGTACAACCCACTTACTTAATAGCCAGTCTCTTAGAAACAAGAAGTGGAAAGATAGTTGCCAGGAGGTGGAGGTTGGAGTGGGTATTGGATGGGCACAGTGCTTCAGGTTTGCAAGATGAAGATGTAGAATCTGCCCCACAATGGGGTGTGTATGGTCAACACTGATGCATTGCACATTGAAAATGCTAAGATGGACATCCATGCGTTTGAACAGTTTTAAATGCAGGGTGATCTGAGTAAGGTATGTCCTGGGTAGTAATGGGGACTGTTTGATGGGTCTGTTTTCTTCTTTAAGGTTTATTTATGTTTATGAGTGCTCTATCTGCATGTCTGCCTGCAGGCCAGAAGAGGGCATCGGATCTCATTACAGATGGTTGTGAGCCATCATGTAGGTGCTGGGAATTGAACTTGGGTCTCTGGAAGAGCAGCCAGTGCTCTGAGCCATCTCCCCAGCCCCTCCCTGTTTTGTTTCTTTTTAAGATCACTCTCAAGCCTTTGTGAGTGCATTCAGATTGAGGTAAGCTCACAGTCAGTTCTGCAGCAATAAGGGGCTGTTTTGCGGGAGGATTATTTATGATTCTGCTTACCCAACAAAATGAAAAGAAATCCTGGGCTGGCAAGCTAGCTGAGTGGATGAAGCATCTGGTGTGCAAGGATGAGAACCAGAGTGTAAAGGACTTGTGTAGAAGATGGGTGAGTGTGGCAGCACCCCACCCCCGCCCCCAACACTCTCCCCTGGTAATCCTAGTGGTGGGGAGGTTAGAGATACAGGATTTCCCGGGGCAAGCTGGCTAGGTGAGCGCCAGATTCAGCCAGGAACCTAGTCTCAGTAAGTAAAGTGGAATGCACGGGCCCGCATGTGCTCACACGCTGGCAAACTTAAACACCCACACAATACACACCATGATAAGCAAGCTAAAAGCTGGAGGTGTTACAGGAAGGGTTTGATTTATATCTGCTCCAAATGACTTTCTGTTTCTGAGACAGGGCCTCACTATGTACCTCAGGCTAGCCTGGAACTCACTATGCAGCCCAAACTGGTCTTGAATTTTGTTGTTGCTTTGGTTTTGTTTATGGAGTCAGTTGTCTCTCATAGGCTAGGCTGGCCTCGCACTTGCTAGATATGTGAGAATGACCTGGGGCTGCCGGCCTCCTGCCTTTTCCTCCCAAGTCCTGGGATTACAAGTTGGCTCTGTCACATCCAGCTTCTTGGCCTGAAATCTATGGTTCTGCTGCTTCACCCTCAGAAGGGATGGCATATGATCTTTATATGTATTTTTCACAGATGATTTGATGACAAAGATTGGTAATAGACAGGATCTGAGAACAATATCATGTCATAGTTCCTTAGGGAAAGTCTGTGATCTGTTTGGAATAGGCTATTTTAGAAGAAATGAATGAACATGTAGGCCACATACAGCCAGACTCAGGAAACAGTCTGTTACCAGATCAAATTCCAGTGTCTCGTCCTCCAGAAAGAGCTCCAAACTGTCCTCTGAGGTCAGGCTTTCAGGCGGACTGTAAAAAAGAGGAAAAAAAAATCATTTCTGAGTCATTTTCCATTAGTAAGTTTGCCTTGTTCAAAACTGACTTGGAACCCTGACTATCAGACTTCTTTTTTTTAGATTTAGATTTATGTGTATGAGTGTTTTGTCTGCATGTATGTATGTCAGTGTACCACAGGCATACCTCGTGTCCATGGAACTAAGAAGAGGGGGCTGGGTCAGATGCCCTGAGATGGGAGTTACAGGAAGTTATAAGCTAACACGTGGATGCTGAGAATCGAACCCAGGTCCTCTGCAAGGGCAGTGCTCTAACCACTGAGCAGCCCCACCAGCCCCTATGACAGTTCTTTTCATTAGACTGTTTGATTTTAGGGGACTGCTCACCCCACGATTCCACAGCTGTGCTAAAGAAAATCCTATTCAGCCCCAGACAGAGTCACACATGCCACGAGACCACACAGAAGCGCCAAGCCCCACAGAAGATTTTTTTCAGGGGCATCGGAAAAATTAGCTTGCTTTCTCAAAAGAAACACGTGACTGCCTACTTTGCCATGTCTGTTTTGTCAGTATCGAAGTGGATCAACAGAGGACTTCAAAAAAGGGGGTTCAGTGCCTTCTTCTGGCCCCAAGGAACCTGCATGCACATGGGGCAAATATGTGCATGTAGGCCAAACACCCATTATGTAAAATTTTTGAAAGATTTATTATGTATACAGTGTTCTGCCTCCATGTATGCCTGCACACCAGAAGAGGGCACCAGATCTCATGACAGATGGTTGTGAGTCACCATGGGGTTGCTGGGAATTGAACTCAGGACCTCTGGAAGAACAGCCTGTGCTCTTAACCTCTGAGGCATCTCTCCAGCCCAGTAAAATATTCGTTAAAGTTCAATAAATAAACTTACAGTGGCTTTATTCATGATAGCCTCAAACTAGAACCCAGGTGGGTACTCTTCAGTAGGTGACCGGTTCAAGTACACAACGTTCAGACCACAGAGTGCTGCTCAGCAGCGGGAGAACCAGCTACTCACGGTCTAGTGTGGTTGGATCTCCTGGGAATTATTATTAAAACCCAAAGGTTACACACTGCATGATCCTATTTACATCCCATTCTAGAGATGACAAAACCGGAGAAATGGACGGATTAATGGCTGCCAGGTGAAGAGGGAACTGGACACGAAGAATCCAGTGGTAACATTTTGCCCTTTACTGGGCCAAGGTTGATATCCTGGCTGTGGCACAGGATTCCTGTTGCAGGAACTAGGTCAAGAGTCACTGCATGTGAATCTATAATAATCTAAAAAATGAAATTTATATAAAAAAATAGTGAGGGCTAAATGCCACAGAAGTGGGGTGACCCCAGGATCCCTGGAATTCAGGAGTCAGCTGTCCCTGTGGACCTCGGGGATTGTCATGGAAATGGCAGTCTTGGCTCAGAATCCTTCCTCAAGGCTAACATGTCTGACCCAGACAGTCATTTATCTCCTCAAAGCACCTCTTGGGTAGCTCGGGTTGACAGTGAACAATTTATGAAATAATGAATTAGCAAGCAAGTTAGGGAAGAAACAAGAGTAAATAAAGGGGTTGGGATTTAGCTCAGTGGTAGAGCGCTTGCCTAGCAAGTGCAAGGCCCTGGGTTTGGTCCTCAGCTCCAGGAAAAAAAAAAAAAAAGAGTAAATAAAAAGGCTTTATGCAGCAGGGAAATGCAGGTTGGAACTGCAGGTGCACAGGCTAGCAGAGTAGCCAGATGGGGGAGTCCCAAGGGTGACTGATCTGGTGACTTCTGTGACTGGGGTCCTAATCAAATTCTGGGGCACCTCAGGGGGTGCATACTTGGCCACCACTGACTCCACTGTGTGTGACCACAGGCTTAGAGACGAGGTCTCTGTGTTGAGGAAAAGCTAGAGTTATTTTCTAAAAAGCCATGCATGGTTCTATCGGAGTTGAGTAAGTTTGTGCCATACTTGAACATGGAGGCCTTCCTGGTGTCTGTGCCGAGAGTAGATCTCCTCTGTCCCTGTCCTGCTCAAAATCCAGGTAAGGTCCGTGCCATGGGTGATGGGAGAGGAAAAGAAGGAGAGCACCGTTAGAGATGAGCCCTTGTCGCTTGGTGCCCGTTCTTTATTAAAACGTGGTTTTGCTATCAAAATGGCGACGGTATGGAAAACAGAGCTCTTTTATTCTGCTGAAACGGGCCCCCAAGCATGAGTGTCCAGCTGAAAACACAGTGGCCGTGTGGGACTTGATGACTGAAAATCACAAGTGAGGGGGAGAAATGAGATGCAAGGCATGGTCTGTTTCTCCCTATTAGCAGTCTCTATTTCTAACCACAGGCTTTAAAAGAATTGGGGAAGGAAACAAAAGCGATACTCACTTCCGCCCTTAGCATGAACAGACCTACCTGCCGGCGGTAGGCCTCTTGTACTCAACTTCTCTGCATCTGTGGACTCAAGATGAAGTCCAGCCCGCACCCAAAACTAACACGTGGGCCAGTGTTGGCCCTGGGCGTCTCCATCCACCTGCCCAGGACCTACCAACACCTTATGGCTCTCCGCTATCCTTCCTATTCTACTTTGTGTCCACGGTGGACCTCACCCTTGCCACCTTCCACCTGGCAGGCTCCTACTCATTTTTCAAAACCCAGCCCCACTGTGACCTGGTAGAGGTTACATGCTGGGCCTGTTCCACTGAGCCCTTACTGCCGATCCCTATTGTACCACTTTCTTCATTGTACCGTACGGTGCCGGGGTGCAGAAACTGTCTGCCATTATCTTTGTGTACCCCAAGTCTTTTGAGTGCCTGAAATCCATTGTATACCTTCAGTAAATATGAAGTGGATGAAGGAAAGAGGAGGAAAGGAGGGGGGTGGGGGGAAGATTGAAGTATCTCATCATACACACTGTTAGCACTTTTAGACTAGCATGTGAGCACATATTACTGAAACCATTTTTTAAGACGTGCTGTTTAAACGGGGCAACGCTTATACTCAACATTTCAGAAGATACCGTTGGTACTCACCCCCTCCTCCCCTTCATCCCTACACACTATCACAGAGCCCCACCCCCCCCCCCAGCAGGTAAAGTAATATGCTATGTGTAGGCTCCAATTGGCTCCTAAGTTAAAGTATGAACAAACAAACAAAAAACTCACTTTTAACTATCTGGCTGAACGCATAGGCATGAGGCTCGTATAGCATGGTCATTTCTGGGCAGGCAATTCTGTTGCTCTTACCCTAACCCCAAAATACATTTGCTGCTTAGTGGCAGGATCTAGTGGGGAAGGGGACCCAAGAGTCAGCCTGGATTGGGGATCACAGCCCAAATTGGGCTAGGCACAGGAGGGAAGCTCTCACTGATTGATAAATAAGATGCTGATTGGCCAGTAGCCAGGCAGGAAGTGTAGGATAGGCGGGACAAGCAGAGAAGAGAATTCTGGTAACCAGAAGGCTGAGTCAGCAGACGCTGCCAGCCACTGCTGCCATGAGAAGATGTAAAGTACTGGTAAGCCACAAGCTATGTGGCAACTTATAGATTAATAGAAATGGGTTAATTTAAGATATAAGAACTAGATAACAAGAAGCCTGAGCCATTAGGCCAAACAGTTTAACTAATATAAGCGTCTGTGTGTTTATTTGGGTCCAAGCAGCTGGCCGCAGGGCTGCGGGAGCTAAGCCAAACCAGAAAAACTTTAGCTACAGAAGGCAACCTGGTAAGAAGTAGGATCACTTAACAGGGAAGACTGTCCCACAGGAAACATCCTTAAAGCCAAGACGTCAGGTCTGATGGTTTTCAAGGGAACATGGAGATCTGGATATTTTCATGGCATCTGATGGTTTCTAAGTGTTGATTTCCAAGTCAAACAATGTTAAAACACTGTCCAAATCCCTGGTGTGGGGTGGTGATGGAGAGTGCTCATGGTTGACTGTGGCTGAGTATCCTCAACTGGTCACACATGCATGTCTCAGGCTAGGATAAGGGACTGTCATCAGAAGGCAGCCTTGACCCAAAGGATTGGGGGGACATTTAGGATGAGATCCTTGTCCACTTGGATGTGTCTTTGTGATAATATCACAGAGAACAGAATGGTTGGCTCCCCGGGATCAGGGGTGATATGGGCATCACCCCCACCCTCCCCACCCACACACACTTTCCAGCAGAGCCTCCTTGTAAGCACATCTCCACCTTAGAGGCTCTGGTCAATGCAGTCACAGGCCTTGGCTCTCACCTTGGCTCCCTTTTTTTGAACTGTGCTCTTCCGAAAAAGATAGCTGGTCCGAGTCAATGCTTCTGTCTCTTTTACTTGAACTTATCGAGAATCCTAGAAATGGGAAATGAAGAGAAAAGAATGTTTGTGGGAGAAAGAAGTGGGGGGTACATTCCTAAGGATGAGAGTTTTGCCTCAGTGTGAAGGCAGAGTTACTATCATCTTCCAATGATGGAGATGTAGGATAGGGATCCCAAATGGGGATCTGGTAACCTGCGATCTTACTTGGCTGATGGCGAGGACTCCTCTCTGACATAGGGAGAAGAGATGGGAATAGACCATTTGGGGCTTGGGGGAGGGAGGCCTCCATTTTCAACATCAGTTCATCATGGCTCCTGAAATCATGGAAGCTATTGACACTCATCTGAGAGGTCTGCTGGGTTCTGAGTATCTCCCATTTAGAAGAGAAGTCTAGGACGAGTAAACCTTAAACTGATACGAAAACATATTGCTGCTTTCAATCTATTTTTTTTCTCTTGCTAAACATCATTTAATGAGCTTTGATCAAGTGCCATCACTGATATCCCTTACAACCAGTACCCTGCAAAACAAATTCTCCAATCTTTAGTTTGCCAATTTCTGTGGTGTAAATGTTCAGATCATCTGGGCTCCCTCTAGACTTCCTATACTTGTTTTTGTTTGTTTGTTTGTTTGTTTTTCTCTGTGTGGTTTTGGTGCCTGTCCTGGATCTCGATCTGTAGACCAGGCTGGCCTCAAACTCACAGAGATCTGCCTGGCTCTGCCTCCCAAGTGCTGGGATTAAAAGCATGGGCCACTACTGCCCAGCAACTTCCTGTTCTTGTATGGAATTCTGGAAATGCTTCAGGCAGCAGCTGAGAACTTTGGCAGTTACCTAATTACTTCCCTCTCTCCTAGGGATGACTCTGCTATGTGCTTAGCCACCAATATCGGTTATTCTATCTGCTATTTCAGAATTTTCTTCAAGAGGAAGTGAACCTGTTCCTAGCTACTCCAGGGTTGCTGGAAAGAAAAACCTTCTGTTTTGATGTGTTTCTATTTGGATCAGATATGAAATGTTTACATAATGGGCGCTATCTCTGCTCCTTAACTGACATCCTCACACTGGCACAGCACTGCTCTAACACACATTAAAGTCATTGTTTTGTTGACTTCAGAGTATTTGTACAGTTTCAGTGAACAGATTTAGTTTATTCCAGCTAGTATATTAGGTTAATAATGTATAATTGGCCTTGTATCCACGGATCAATCCTATTATAGAGTGATGGGTGATGTTCTGTATGCTGGGAATATGTGTTGCTCTGATTGGTTGATAAATAAAGCTGTTTGGCCAATGGTGAGGCAGAATAAGGTTAGGTGGGACATTCTAACTAGAGAGAGGAAGGAAAAAGAGATCAGAGGAGATGCTGCTAGCCACCTCCAGGAGAAGCAAGATGTAAAGGTACCTGTAAGCCACAAGCCACATGGCAAAGTATAGATTTATAGAAATGGATTAATTTAAGATGTAAGAGCTAGCCAGTGAGAAGCCTGCCATAGTTTAAAAATAATATAAGCCTCTGTGTGTTTATTTGGGTCCAAGTGGCTGCGGGACTGGTGGATGAGAGAGATTTGTTCCTGACTGCAGGCTGGGCAGGACACAGGAAAACTTTCAGCTACAATAGAGGCCTTTAATAATACCAAACAGCTTTTGAGATACCATCGTATCACCTATAAATAATGTATTTTCTGTGTGCTCATGTTGTTTTATATCTGAAGCTAATTTGAGCTTCCAAATTAATAATATCTGATAACAAAGGTAAGAGGTGGGGCTAGAGAGATGGCTTAGTGGTTAAGAGCACTGGCTGCTCTTCCAGAGGACCTGGGTTCAATTCCCAGCACCCACATGGCAACTCACAACTGTTTGTGACTCCAGTTCCAGGAGATTTGAAATTGTCACACAAACATATATGCAGGCAAACCACCACATAAAAATAATAAATAAGGCTGGGCAGTGGTGGTGCACCCTTGTAACCCCAGCGCTCGGGAGGCAGAGGCCGGTGGATCTCTGTGAGTTCGAGGCCAGCCTGGTCTACAGAGCTAGTCCAGGACAGGCTCCAAAGCTACAGAGAAACCCTGTCTCAAAAAACCAAAAATCAATCAATCAATCAATCAATCAATCTTTAAAAAAAGGTAAGAAGAACCCTTGTCCAAGTTTTGATTTTTCAGTTTTGACTATGAAATAATAAACTTTGAGCAGACCACTCTAGAATCAGGGTTTTCACTTAGCTTGAATTAAGACCTGTCGTGACTTACTTTCTAAGAGTCTTGGGAAAATGGAGGTATTCTTTGCTGCCTGGGCTCTTTTTTGTGATTGCTGCAATTGCCAGTGTTTCGGAGACAACTTCAGCAGGAAAAATCCATATTTTATGTACTCCTTGAGGAGGAATTCAGTTTTTGCTATTTCACTTCAAAAGAAATGAGGATATGGTTACACAGCCATGAAAAATTCTCTCCAACATTTGTTTGCACAACAGCACATTTGATGTGACTTGTAAACACAGCCACAAACTGTGCATTTCTGAAAGATATGAGCAGAAAGAAGCCCAGAAGTTGTTCTTGGACGAAAACAGGCCAGGTACATGCACACAGAGAGTGGGCTGGTGACAGGCTTGCTCTGCTGGCTTATTTCTGTCAGAAACATTATATTCTATTAAACTTTAGCCATATGGGGAATTTGGAAAGTAAAAAAGACAGTGGTTATATGAGGGTAAGCAAGGGAGCTACCATCTCACCAGGGCCTGACATATGTAAGCAGTTTGCAGAATGCCCGACACACATACTTGACAATCAGTACAGAATTTAAAAATAGGGCTTTATCTTAGTCAGGGTTTCTATTGCTAGGATGAAACACCATGACAAAAAAGCAAGTTGGAGAGGAAAGGGTTTATTTGGCTCACACTTCCACATCATAGTCCATCACTGGAGGAAGTCAGGACAGGAACTGGAGGCAGGAGCTGATGCAGAGGCCATGGAGGGGTGCTGCTTATTGGCTTGCTTCCCCTGCCTTGCCCAGCCTGCTATCTTATAGAACCCAGGACCACAAGGGCAGGGATGGCACCACCCACCATTGGGCTGGGCCTTTCTGCACTGATCACTAACTGAGAAAATTTCTTACAACTGGATCTCATGGAGACATTTCCTCAGCTGAGGCTCCTTCTTCTCTGATGACTCTAGCTGGTGTCAAGTTGACACACAAAACCAACCAGTACAACTGACCCTTGCCAACGTGACATACAAACATATCGCTATTAAGTCCTTCCTTTCTTATTCATCCCCAAGATCTCACATTAAAATCATAAATAACTTTAAAAGTCCCACTGTCCTTACAATCCAAACACATTGAAATTTCAGTCTCTTTAGGATATCTTGTAGCAAGCTTTCTTGAATATGGCATTTAAGATGTTTTAGTAGCATAAGGCTTTTCATGACAGTGAGATATGTCTGCTCCTGGCAGTACCAATCGTTTTCAATATCCAATCTCTTTTAAACATTCAAGTCTTCAATCTGTGGGCTCCTTTACAAATCAAAATTAAAGACCTTCTTCAAGGGGGGAAGAACCAGGGTACCATCACAATCTAAACCAAGCAAAACCAAACTCCAACAGTGTAAATAACTCAATGTTCAGTCATCTGGGATTCACTCACGGTCTTCTAGATTCCTCCAAAGGGCATGGATCACTTCTCTGGCTCTGCCCTCTGCAGCGCATGGAACTTGTCTTCTAGGATCTGGTTGGCTCCCCTGTACTGATGCTAATGTTCTTGGTGGTCATCCTATGGTGCTGGAATCTTCAAGATGCTGGGCTCCTTTGCTGCAATTGGGCTGCACTGTCACCAGTAGCCTCTCATAGGCTCCTTTTATGGCACCAAGCCTCAATTTCTTTGCACAATCCCTTCAGTCCTGAGCCTTCAACTGCCACTGAGGCTGCACCTTTACCAATGGCCTCTCCTGATGTCTCACAGTGCCAAGTCTCAGGTACTCTCCATGACCCCTTCTTGCCTTCAGAACCAGTACCATTTGGGTGATGCTTACACATTACCAAGTCCTGCTGCTAATGCAGGGTATAACCATGGCTGCCTCTGGAACACAGCTTCTCTGTGCTCTCAGGAAACACTTCCAAGAAGATTTCTCAGGATACTGTCAGTGTGTTAGTCGATTTCCTGTTTGCTGCAAGATGTAGCAGTCCCAGCTCCAGTACCACCTCTGCCTGCTTCCCACCATGATGATAATTGACAGAACCTTTGGAACTATAAGTGAGCACCCTTAATTAAATGTTTTCTTTGTAAGAGTTGCCATGGTCATGGTGTCTCTTCACAGCAATAAAAACCCTAACTAAGATATGTGTGTTTGTGGATATCCTGAGTATAAGAAACTTCAAAGCCTTCCCCACCATGACTCACGTCCTCTAACGTCACACCCACTTCATCAAAGCCACACTGCCAAATAGTGCTACTTCCTGTGTGATTATGGGGGCCAAATACATTCAAACTACCACAATACATAATTAAAAACTAATCTTTAGGGGCTGGAGAGATGGTGCAGTGGTTAAGAGCACTGACTGCTCTTCCAAAGGACCTTGGTTTAATTCCCAGCACCCACATGGCAGCTCACAACTGTCTGTAACTCTAGTTCCAGGGGATCTGACACCACGGCAAAACACCACTATACATAAAATAACATAAAAATAAATGAAAAAAAAACTTTAAGCAACAGATGTTCTTCTTTCCCTCTTAGGGAAAAAGAAACGGATTACTTGCATCCCTTTACTAATGGTAGACGTTTGATGAATGCCCATGATCTCACCAACAATACCTAGAGATTTGAGCTGTGTGCTTTCCCAGCTCCAGGCTGGTTTTTCCCAGTCATGTTTCCAACAGACCCACAAGCAGAGCTGGAAACAGAACAGGAAGGCCCAAGCCAGCCTCCCTCATGTAGAACCTTGCTGGTCCCTCTCACTGTTGTAGCATCTCAGCCCTTCGTCTGTCAGAGCCTTCCTGCAGCCCAGTACAAGTGGACTTTAAGGGCCAGTACAGGTCCTCATGTTCAGTAGCTGGGAGCTGGTGCAAGTCCCTCATTCCACCTCCCAGAAGTGTCAAGATCATAGGGTAAGAGTTGGCTGGGATCACACGCCTGTGATGGAAAAGTTTTCCAGAAAAAGTAATTTCTCCTTTTAAAAACTTTCCATTCTCAGACCACCTTACCATAAAAAGAAGGGGTTCCCCTTTACTGATTCTACACACATGTCTGCTCCATTACCTCATTCACCCTTCTAGAATGGTAAGACACATAAGCAGTGAGCAAGGCTGTTTATGGGGTGCCCAAGTGGGCACTATGCAGAGCATAGTCATTAGTGCAAGCACCATGACCTCTGGAACCAGGTGGATAGGATAATGGATATATGTGTGTGTGTGTGTGTGTGTGTGTGTGTGTGTGTGTGTGTGTGTATAATTAAATATAGAGGATCATCTAAATGGTCCTGGTAGTGCACCCCTGTAATCCCAGCTAGCTGGGAAGCTGAAGCAAGGTGTTTAAGGTTTGCTGGAACTACAGAGTGAGTTTGCTATGGATATCGCTCTGTGTAAATAAAGTTCTGATTGGCCAGTGGCCAGGTAGGAAGTATAGGTGGGACAAGAGAGAAGAGAATTCTGGGAGGTGGAAGGCTGGGTGGAGAAAGACACCACCAGCCGCCGCCATGACAAGATGTAAGGTACTGGTAAGCCACAAGCCATGTGGCAAAGTATAGACTAACAGAAATGGGTTAATTTAAGATAGAAGAAGTAGATAACAAGAAGCCTGCCACGGCCATACAGTTTGTAAACAATGGAAGTTTCTGTGTGCTTTCTTGGTTGGGTCTGAGCCACTGTGGGACTGGCGGGTAAGAGAGATTTGTCCTGACTGGGCCAGGCAGGAAAACTCTCTACAAATGGCGCCCATCGTGGGGCACGAATTTCCACCTAAAACCTGAAAAAAAAAAAGATTCTAAAACAGAGCTAAAAAGAACTTCCTAGTTGTTTCTCTCAAGTTAGCGGCAGCCTGCCGGTTTGAGCTACTATGGTGGGTTCCTGGCCTGTGCGTCTGACCTGCAGTGTGACGGGAATGAGGAATCTATAAGCGACACTTTACTCTGCTGCGTGGTGGATTTAGCCTTTGCTAGTTTAAAAAAAAAAAAAAAGTGAGATTTCTGGGCTATGCGCTGCTTTAATAGAACTGCTTCTGATAGTTGATGGTACACATGGCTCCAGACCCAGAGCTGGTGGTAAACTGAACCACCACCATGTTGGGAAGCTGAGGTGTGTGGAGCCAGCAGCTACAGTGGCATTTCAGTCTTACAAAGATGGATATTACACAGAGAATCTGGTTTGTCTTGTCTTTGGGACTTTTAACTGCAGAAAAAGATTTGATCGTAAAAGCTGTTGAGTTAAATGAATATGTAAATTTTAAAGGTAACTTGACTTCAAAATTTGGATATAAGGATATGTTGCTTTGGAAAAGAGTCTCTGCTTTTGTTTCCACAGAAAGCCAGAGGCTATGGATTTGTTCCAGATTAAGATACATCAGGTTTGATCAGCCAAGACCACCTGAAAGGTCTCCGATGACACCATGGCCCAGATGATCCAACATCCAGAATGCTTTCAAGGCAACTGGCTCAGAGGTTCACCCTAATGGACTACTCCATAATCCTAAAATTTTCTTTGTGTCCCCATAAGATACAGCGCCCCCCTCCAGCAGGAAGTAGTAAGAGAAACTACACCCACATTCCCAAAATTATCAAGCTGGCTTTGGAGATGGAATTGGCTCACTCCTTCTCTAAACCCAGACATATTGCTAAAAGAAAAGGTTAAGAGATTCTTGTGTCTCAAATCAGAAGAGCCCTCTGGTGTGGGACAGAGAAAAACCAATATTTTTCTTTAAAGCAGTTTGATTATAAATGAGATCTCTTTCTAAAGAAGAAAAGGGGATATGATACAGATATAATAGGATGAAAGGGTAGATTAAGGAACTTACTTCTAAAGAGCAACAACTTGTTTAAAATGTTTTACATTGGTATAGATTTTAGTCTATTGATACAAACCTAAAGTTAATTTTATTATACTGTGTGTATATTTCTACTCTTGTTGAAGATATTATGTTTGTCCAGCTCATTTAAAATTGTAATGGATAATTAGAAATAGATTAATAACTGGTCATCTATGATAATCATACTCATAGCCATGTTAGTTAAGTCTTCTAGGTATACACAGAGATATTTCAGATAGACAGGTAATCTTCAAACACTTCAAAGGTCTACAGAATATGGCATTTAAAATATTTTTAAAATTTAGACTTTCTGGACAGTGAGACATGTCTGCTCCTGGCAGCACCAATTTACTTCAGAGAGGAGGATGGACATTGAAGACACTTCATATGGAGTTTATCTTCACCTTGGCAAAAATAGCCATTTGGGCAAGAAACTGTTCTTGCCTGGACTGCTTGATCGAATGGATGTATAGGACCCATAAAAAGGTGACCACTAAACTTTGCTTGACAAAATGGTCCTTCAGGTTCCTGCTTCGCAGAGGAAACTGCCAGACATTCTACAGGACACTAAGAGAAGTGACTGAGAGACTCTAGCCCTGTGGGCTGAAGACAAATGCCCCAACTTTACAAAGGAACATTAGGTGACTGTCCAGGCTGCCAGCTGTCTCTGTCTACCCTGCAAGACTCCTGAAAAATGCTTACATCCTTCTCCCGGTTCTCAGGTAATATTATATCCTTCTGAGGTCTTTGATGTGGTTGAAGACTAGATAGTTATAATTTCCTCAGTTATGATAAAAGATAAGTTAGATATAAAACCTTAGACTCACAAATATAAGATAGATAGGATATCTTCTTTAATATTGTAACTGTAATTCTTGTTTGATGATTGTTTTGTTATATGTAATTGTACTATGTAAAAGTTAAAACCTTCCTTTAAAAAAAAAGAAAAGGGGAAGTGCTGTGGATATCGCTCTGTGTAAATAAAGTTCTGATTGGCCAGTGGCCAGTCAGGAAGTATAGGCAGGACAAGAGAGAATAGAATTCTAGGAGGTGGAAGGCTGGGTGGAGAAAGACACCACCAGCCGCCGCCATGACAAGATGTAAGATACTGGTAAGCCACAAGCCATGTGGCAAAGTATAGACTAACAGAAATGGGTTAATTTAAGATAGAAGAAGTAGATAACAAGCAGCCTGCCACGGCCATACAGTTTGTAAACAATGTAAGTTTCCGTGTGCTTTCTTGGTTGGGTCTGAGCCACTGTGGGACTGGCGGGTAAGAGAGATTTGTCCTGACCGGGCCAGGCAGGAAAATTCTAACTACATGAGTTCAAGCCCAGCCTGGACAATATAGTGAGGCACAATCTAGGAATTAAAAGTAAGACAAAAAATGCTGGGGGCATAGTGAAGAATTTCATTACTTGGGGAAGTGGGGAGGGAGTCCCCTATTTTGAAGCACCTTCAACGTTAGACTTTTAAATAGAAGAGGCTACTAGAGCCTGAATCTGTTTGAAACATATATTTTGGATTATGAACTTAGGGTCCCACAGTAGTCACAGAGCCTTTTAGATATTGAAAATCATTCAGATGAGTTTCCTTGAACATAAAAGGTTTGAGAAGGAGTGACTGACAATATCATAGAATGAACCCCACCCCTGCTCCTGTGAATTTTCTTAAATTTTAAATATAAGGCCTTAAATTTTCTTCCCACCCCCCATTTTTTTTTTTTGTTTTTTGAGACAGGGTTTCTCTGTAGCTTTGGAGCCTGTCCTGGACTAGCTCTGTAGACCAGGCTGGCCTTGAACTCACAGAGATCCGCCTGGCTCTGCCTCCCAAGTGCTGGGATTGAAGGTGTGCACCACCACCTGGCTAGATCTTAAATTTCTTAACAGTGACATGAGATTCTACTAAGGATTTTGAATACAAAATCTGACAATGACGGATGTAAGGTGACCATCATATGCATCCCAGTTGAGATGCTTAAATGTGGGTGAAGGGTTTCTCACAACAAACAAACAGGAAGCACATAGGGAAAAACCTTATATACTCCTGACACTGTGTTTGCCTCTTTTCAATGAACTCCTCTGCTTCCACATCTACAAGTCGGGGAGGCTTTCAGAGAGAGAGAGGCTCATGTTCTGAAATCTAGGTGGGCACAATCCTTTACTTACTTTAAAAATCTGTTCATACTAAGTTACTGGTTGGTAAGGTTATTCCCACTTGGCTTTTTCTGGGCATGAGAGGTCATGATGGATGGGATGTGGGAATTGGCTGTGGAAGGCCTGCACCCCTCACCTCTTTATCACTTGCATTTCCAGAGGAAAGACTGAAACCCCTCACCTCTTTATGGCTTGGACTTCCATGCTTGCTTTCTTGAGCTCTGTTGTCATTTGGAGTTTGTTTATTGTTTCTTGGGCTGCCCTGAGAAAGAACACAGATCTATTAGTATTTATTTATTTTTCTGAGAAACTGAAACAAGCAAGCAAAGACTTGGGGGGGGGGGCATAGCTAGAGGGGAGACACTAACATTTTAAGAGCATCTACAGATCTCTGGTCATTTTCACGAAGGAACTCTTCAAAGGATACTGCATCAGCTTGGAGCTTTTTCTCGGCTTTTCTGAGTTGATTTTCTTTCCCGGCTATGAGTTTTTCAAACTTTTGAATTGTGTTTTTCTTGGTTGAGACTGCATACTAGGAATATTGAAAACAAGAGTGGGTCAAGAACATTCCATGACATGTTACTGATAGGTTTCAACAGAATCTCCATAAAGGCTAGTGGGTCCTGCAGCAAGATGGCCACTTGTGGTAGACGTAATAATACCATGCATTTATCTCATGAAGGGAGATTGCTTTGGGGGCAGTCCAAAGGGAAGGTAAGCCTTCTCACTAGCTTTCATGAAGAGACTTCGTGTCCTTCTAAAATGGCTTTCCCTATCAGTCAAAACATGAGTTATCAGAGAGAAGGGAATTTCAATTGAAAAAGAAATGCTTCCCTAAGATTGGCTTGTGAGCAAGCCTTGAGGCATTTTGTTGATTAATAATTGATGTGGGAGAACCCAGATGACTGTGGGTGGGCCTAGCTGGCATGAGTCCTGGATGGTATAAGAAAACATGCCAAAGCAAGCCATGGGAGCAAGCTAGGAAGAAGCATTCCTCTATGGATTTTGCCTCTAAGTTCCTGCCTCGCTTGAGTTCCCGAGCTAATTTCCCTCAGTCTCAGTGATGGACTGTTACCTGGAAGAATAAGATGAGAGGAACCCTTTCCTTTCTCTTGGTCATGGTATTTTATCACAGCAATGGAAACCTAACTGAGACAGGATGCATCATGGAAGACACCACCATGGAGAAACCAAGCTGGTACTGATCTGAAAGCTTCATCCTTACTAGATAATTTTCATATGCCGGAAAGTCCTAGGCATGCTAGTGGAAGAGAAAAGGAATCATCGCTCTCACCCAGCTATGACCTCCGTGAGCTGCAATAATGACTAGCCTGGCAAGATATGCTTACTGGTACAATAGTAGCATGGATATCATTTGAGTAACCAACCACTTTCTGATTGGACCTAAGGTCTCTTCCACTGGGTAGAACCCTTACCTATTCCTGTTATTGGGGTCAAGAACTTGTGGCTAGATAGGCCCTAGGGAAGAACCTACTACTATTATTTTGCTAAGTCGATATAATATTGAAACAACTCCTATGGTAGTTTGAATGTGATTGGCCCCTATAATCTCATAGGGAGTGGCACTATCAGGAGGTGTGGCTTTGTTGGAGTGGGTGTGGCCTTGATGGAGGAAGTCTGTCACTATGGGAGTGAGCTTTGTGGTCTTCTTCTCAAGCTTCACTCAGTGTGATAGTCAGTCAACTTCCTGTTGCCTCTGAGTCAAGATGTAGGACTCTCACCTCCAGCACCACATCTGCCTGCATACTACCACGTTCCCCTTCATGATCATAATGGACTGAACCTCTGAAACTGTTAAGTGAGTCACCCTCAACTAAACGTTTCCTTTATCAGAGTTGCCATGGCCATGGTGTCACTTCACGGCAATAAAAACCTAACTAAGACATTTAGGATTACTACTGTGGTGATGAAATACCGTGACCAAAGCATCTTAGGGAGAAAAGGGTTTATCAGTTACAATCCCATATTACAGTTCATCATCAAAAGCAGTGAGGGAAGGAACTCAAGCATGGCAGGATCCTGGAGGCAGGAGTTGATGCAGAGGCCATGGAGGGGTGCTGCTTACTGGCTTGGCTTGCTTCCCATTGACTTGCTCAGCCTACTTTCTTATAAAACCCAGGACTAACTAGCCCAAGGGTGGTCCCACCCAAGACAGGCTGGGCCTTCTCACATCAATCACTAATTAAGAAAATGCCTGCCCTACATGCTTACCTACAGCCAGATACTATGGAGGCATTTTTTTTTCACCTGAGACCCCCTCCTCTCTGATGACTCTAGCATGTGTCAAGTTCCCACAGAAGTAGCCATCACGAGTATTGATGGCATATTGCTATGCCCAGAGATCAGTGCATCCCTCACCTGTCACCAGAAAAGCTTCTTCTTGTAGCAGATGGGGATAAACACAACTAGTCAACAAGCTGAGAATAAGAGACTGTGGAGTGTTCAGCCCTGAATACAACATCTGTATGTCCTCAATTTCCCCAAGGCTCAGGGATCATTGCAGAAGAGCCGGAACATTGTAAGAGTCGGTGGTGTGGGTGATGTCAAGAACACAGTGTTTTCTAGACACAAGAGGAAAATTGCACATACAGAACTCCCCGCAACTGCAACAGCATGCACAATACCTTTGCAAACTCAAAACAAAAGTGTGGTGTGGAGGACTGGAGCTGGGCATGAAGTCTCATTCCTAGCTGAGGAGCTATTAGTGTTTGATAATTGCTGGGAAAAGGAGAATCATTTTTCTTTCTTTAATGGTGTGACTCTTGGTACAGGGCAAGCCTCACATCCAAGGGCAGTTGGACAACAGAAATCAGACTCAACAGTTTTGTTTTTTTTTAAGGGAAGAACATGAAAGTGGGTGGGTAAGGAGGTGAAAGCTGATCTGGAATGAGTTGGGGTGTGTGTGAAACTATCAAAACACATTGTATGAAGTTCTCAAAGGATAATAAATAACATTATTAAAAAGAATAAATTTCCAATATAGACAAATGCTCTTTCTACATTGGTTGAGATGATTATATGGCTTTTCATTCCTAATCTGTTGATGTGTATTGTACTTATCCATTTTCAAATGTTAAGCTGCCTTCATATGCTTAGGATAAGCTGATTAGCCATATGGATTATCCTTTTTGCATATTGTTTGATTAGTTAAAATTGTTTAGAATGCTTGACTCTAGCTTCTTCTTTAAATATTTGTTATATTCAGTGAATCGGTCGGTTAGTTAGTATAGGTTCATGGGACAGACACATGGAGGTCAGAGGGCAACTTGTAGAAGTCAGTTCTCTCCTTCATCATGTGGGTCTCAGTGAACTCAGGTCATCAGGCTTAGAACCATTGCCTTCACCCATTAAAGCCATCCTGTGGGCCTGAGCTTTCTTTTCTTCTGAAGCCTGTATCCTGCTTAGAGATCAAGACAATGTTCTTGTCATATTGAGTGTTGGGAATGTTCCTTCTTCTTACTCAGTTTTATTTAACAGAGTATGTAAAATTAGAATGGTTTTCTCTTAAAATGTCTGGTACACTTAACCAGCCAATGTGGATTTTTCTTTCTTTTGCCTACAAGTTCAATTTTTAGAGTGATATAAAGCTATTTATCTGCTTTCTTCTTGGGTAAGCTTTGTTAGTTTGTAACTTTCTATTCCATCCATGTCGAATTATTGTCATAAAAGTGTTCATAGTATAAAATCACAATACATTAACATTTACATTTTAAATGAGACTTTCATATCCTAAGTCTGCCACAAATAAAATTTTTTTTAAAGGAAGGGATCAAGGAAACCCATTGAACTCCCAGAGAAACTGCCAAGCATCATCATAAGGTACCTAGTCAAGACATTAGTTACATCAGCAACTAATGTCTTCGTGGTTTCATGATGAAGGCCAAATCACACCCAGGAACTAATATTAGCAAACAAAGCCACAGGGTTCTCTTCACAGCTGTACGATGTAATTTGTGTGAGCTCTGTTGATGGTAGCTGGCCTCATAGGAAAGCATTACCTTTAGCCTATATTCCAAAATGTGTGCTGTGAAATTAGAAAAGATCAGATACGTTTTCCTTTCCTCATTAGCATTCAAGACCTTAACAGCAACAGACCATCTTTAAATGATTGGGGCTTGACAACAGAGGCATGAGCTACAGGTAGTTGATTCTTGTTTGTAATAATTCTCCCACTGTTGTGTGCACAGTACCTCTGTTCTATCTATGGTAACGTAATGTGCATACAAGGATAAATAACATAGGTCATATGGCCTGTGAGGTAGATCATTGAATCTATGCTGAGAAAAAAGATAAAGAAATAATAGGATAAATGGGTAGATCGTTGAATCTATCCTAAAAAGAAAAAGGGGAAGATATAGAAATAATAAGATATAAGATAAAAGGTAGATTTTTGGATCTACTCAAAAAAAGAGAATATGGATATGATAAAATAAAAGGTCAATTATTGAATCTTGAATCTACTTTTTAAAAGGAACTACTTGTTTTAAACAGGATAAGTAATGAATTTTGTTTGTTTGTTTGTTTGTTTTGGTTTTTCAAGACAGGGTTTCTCTGTGTAGCTTTGTGCCTTTCCTGGATCTCACTCTGTAGACCAGGCTGGCCTCAAACTCACAGAGATCCACCTGGCTCTGCCTCCCGAGTGCTGGGATTAAAGATGTGTGACACCACTGCCCAGCAAGTAATGAATTTTTTTGTCTGAGTTTATTAAATGTTACTGAACTTAACATTGTTATATATTAATGGAGTTTTTCGTCTGAATCTGTCAAATGTTAATGAACTAGACATCGTTAATGTAATTCTTGACTGTATATATTGTATATACTTATTGGATATAGTTTTTCTTGTATTAGTTATAAGCTTTTTTAAAATTTCAGACAAAAAGGGGAAATGTGGTGATATTGTGTTCCCCAAAATATTGTGCACCCTAATAAACTTTTCTGGGGTCAGAGAACTGAACAGCCACTAGATATAGAGGCCAGAAAATGGTGCCACATACACCTTTAATCCTAGCATCCCAGAGGCAGAGATCCCTCTGGATCTCTGTGAGTTCAAGGCCACACTGGAAACAGCTAGGCGTGGTGACTTACTCCTTTAATCCCAGGAAGTGATGGCAGGAAATACCTTAAAGGTATTTAAGGTGTGAGGACGAGGAACTAGAGCCTGGCTAAGCTTTTAGGCTTTTGAGCAGCAGTTCAGCTGAGATCCATTTTGAATGAGGACTCAGAGGCTTCCAGTCTGAAGAAACAGGATCAGCTGAGGAACTGGCGAGGTGAGGTGGCTGTGGCTTGTTCTGCTTCTCTGATCTCCCAGCGTTCACCCCAGTACCTGGCACTGGCTTTGTTTTATTAGTAAGACCTGTTAAGATTAGTGCTACAACCTGGGTTCTAGTTCAAGGTCTGATGATAGGATAAAGCCCTGTTATTTTATAAGATCTGGTTGACTATGCTGTGAGCTTATTGTTACAGGTGCAGTTGGTACCACAGGTGGACTTCGCAGTCTTTCTAGACCTTGCCTCATTAAATATTAAAATTTGGCTGATTTTAATATCCCCTTTTCCTGCAACAAGCCATCTCGCTCTGGTATGTGTGGGTGTAGAGAGAGCGGGAAGGTTCCAGAATGTTCTGATTTCCACCCTAGACAGTCAACTAGAATGTCAGGATGATCAAATTAGGCTTCCTGGGGGATATTGAGGCTATTCTCAGACTGGGGGCAAAGAGATCATGGGGCCTCTAGAAATACAGACCACTTCCTGGGTTACTGGCATAGACCACTTAAATGTAAATTCTCCGGCACATAATAAGCATGCAGTAAATATTGTTCAGGTGAGTACACACAGGAATGAGCCACTCTGTTCAGCCAATAGATTTGGAGCATGTTACGAAAAGCACAATACCAGGAGGCTAAGTATCTTAACGATACTATGCAAGAAGTCTCCCGGCTAATGGAAGAAAGAAGTCAGTCTATTACCTCAAGTAGAAATCTATCTCTCTGGTCATTAATAAACTCGTGCACAGTCCTCTTTCTGTCCGCGCCTGCAGAGAACATTCAAACAGACATAGGTTTAGTTTGCTAGCTTTCACAGACACTGCACGGAACAAAAGCTGGCCAAGTTCTCATATCCGCTGTGTATCCAGACTTGGCAAAGGAGCAGTGTCTTCCCGGTGGCTACCCTGACACTCAAAAGCCGCCACTACAGTAGATGCACTTATTCTGTGTCTTCAAACAGTCCAGGAAGCTTTTTAAGAACTTTACATACATTATTCGATCACGAATAATTCATTACCATCTCATCCTCTTTGCATCCTAAAGCCTAGGGATGCCAAAATTCTTGCCCAAGATCCCACAGCTACAAGTGACAGAGATGGGACAGAGCCACCTCAAGCCATTGTTGCACGAAGTCAGCAGACTGCTCTAAAGCTTTTCTAAAATGTGGGATTTGTACGGATTCTCTGAGAATTTCATACATGCAACGGTTTGTACTTTGATCATAGTCACCTTCACGCCTCCCCACTAGCTTCTCCCAGACCCACCCCCACCTCTCCACCCATCCCGACTTGGTGTACTCTTTAAAAAAAAGAAAAACTTTTTAAAAGCAACTCACTGAGTTCAACCTGTGCTTCGAATATACTCATGGGTATGGGCCCTCCGCTGGACACAACCGAACCAGTAGGGGCTTACAGAAAACCTACCCTCCCCGAGAAGTGGCCAGCTGTGGCTAGCTTCTCAGTCAGGAAAGTCTCCACCTCCATGCTGCTGGGTTTGATCTTGTCGTGGGTGCTGTGACTCTGGCATATCTAGAAGGCATCAGTTTGCTCCTCTCTGACCGCTGGCTCTTACCATCTTTTTACCCCATTTCCTGTAATGGTTCCCAAGCCTTTAAGGGAGCCAAGTGTGATATACAGTTCCATTTGTGTTTGTAGGCTGACCCAATCTCAATGTTTGACCAGTTTAAACATAACACTAGAGGCCTCAGGCCACATGTCTTTAGAGACCACAAGCCAAAATTGCAACCAGGCTGAAAAAGATGACAACCAGTTTTAACCTTCAGAAAACGGGATAGGAATTCCAAGAACATTCGGGTTTTCATTTTAGAAAATGCTACATTTCCACATTAGCTTTGTGTGAATCCAACAGAATGCGGTATAGAATAAAGTCTCTTGCTAATCATGGAAACAGAAACCATTTGTGCTGCCCTGGGAGGCTATGTCTCTCCCCAAAGATCCAATGGTTTCCACCTCTAACTAGCTGGGAGAGATGAGTAAGCCAGCTTTCTCTCCATGCCTCAGTTTCACCATCTGTGTGATGATTGTCCTACCCTCAGCTCACGGCTGTCACCGTGATCTGGTCAGGAAACAGGCACGGAACTCCGTGTTGTCCAAGAAGCTTCAGGAGCCCTTGGCTGCGGCCCCTGCAATGTCCTAGACAGGGACTGTTCCTTCAGCTGAGACCCCAGGGAAAGAGACTGAGAATTAAACCTCCGGTATGGGAAGCCACTGCAATTTCCACTGGCTCATCCCTCTGTTTCACAGTGGTGACGGGAAAAGGGAATGAGCAGGGCGGCGGCAGCGGCGGCGGCGGCGCACGCCTTTAATCCCAGCACTGGGGAGGCAGAGCCAGGTGGATCTCTGTGAGTTCGAGGCCATCCTGGGCTACAGAGCTATTCCAGGAAAGGCGCAAAGCTACACAGAGAAACCCTGTCTCAAAAAACCAAAACAACAACAACAACAACAACAACAACAACAACAACAACAAAAGAGACTGTTGAATAAAAAACACACAGCAGTTACTCAATAACTATAATTGCTGTTATTCAAACAACACACTTGGAGTGAATCATTTCATTTTATGATCAGTCAATCATAAAAGCGACAATAATTATTATAGTCATTGACACAGAAGCACAAGATGGAACCCAAGTGTCTCTTAGCCCTGGTGCTATAGCTGCACCCTCACTATCCCCTGCCATTTCCTGTTGTTCAGTCACATATACATCTGCAAGATGGTCTAAATCAATTAATGTGGCTTGCTTCTTCTTTTTAAAAGATGTATTTGGGGCCTGGAATGTTGGCTCAGGGACCAAGAGCACTTGTTGCTTTTGGAAGGGATCCAGTTTCAATTCTCAACACCCTCACAATTGGCCATTGACCCTAGTCCCAGAGGATCCAACACCCTCTTACATACAGGCAAAACACTATACACACAAAATAATAAAACAAATAAACCTAAGTTTTTTTTTAAAGATTTATCTATTTTTATTTTATATGTAAAGTGTTTTCCCCCCTGCATGTAGGTCTGTGCACCACATACTTGCCTGGTTCCTGAACCAGACAGAAGAGGGTGCCTGACCCCCTGGAACTGGAGTTACAGGCAGTTGTGAGCCTCCACACAGGTGCTAGGAACAGTCTCTGGGTCCTCTGGAAGAACAGCAAGGGCTCTTCTGCTGAGCTATCTAAGACACCCCCTCTTTTTCTTACGAGACGTTTATTTATTTTTATGTGTATGAATATTTTGCCTGCGTTCATGTAAATGCACGACATGCTTGCTTGGTACCCGAGGGGGTCAGAAGAGAGCATTACATCCGTTCAGACTGGAGTCACAACTGGCTGGTGAGCTGCTGTGTGGATGCTGGGGATGGAACCCCAGCCCCCTGCAACAGTCACAAGCGCTCTTGACTAAGCCACCTCTCCAGCCTTGTGGCTTGCTTTCTCTACACGAGTTGAGGAACTCAACATCCCTTTCCTTGCCGGCCACCCTGACCTTATCAGCTGCCAAGTGCTTCATCTGCAGACGTTTCTTGACTCAAAGTGCAGGCAATGCTTAGGACATGTCTGATTGCCAGGTCTGTTTTTGCAACGACAGACAAGCTTATCTCTCACCATATCAGCTCCCTGTTGCTGTATGTGTGCGTCATGTGTCTTGAGCCAGCAAAGCTCCCCCATCCCTAGGAAGTGTCTGGATTTCCACACCTCACATGGCGAGAGCTACCACTTTGAGAGCACCCACCTTCGCCAACGCCAACACTGTGGTTTTGACAATGACTTCCTTGTTTCTCAAAAGCAGAAAAAGACGTAATGATCTCAAGGAAGTGTATTCTTATTTAAGCTTCTCTCTTCTGGCTCTCAAGCCTGTTGCAAAGCTCTTACGCACCATATTGTAACAGGCCTCAGAACTTCGCCTCAGTAACACCATGTTAGAGGCGCCATTCTGACCTGAAAACCCAGCACGCAGGCCCCAACCCCTGACAAAATGGGAACAAGGACCTAGTCCATGGTTCTAGAAAAGTCCACAGATAAGAAGTCCCTAAATGTACTAACCTTGCATTTCAGCTTCTGTACTTCTTGCTAAGTGAAGTGTGCCAACCAGGTTGTGGCTTTTTTGTACGTACAAGACAAAGAGCTGTGAGTCTTGGGCCTGCACGATGTGGGCATGTCCCCCATGCAGCTACTGGCCAGCAATAAAGACATGCTCTTTGGCTTTAAGAATGTCTGTGTTGGCTGGTCAGTGGTGGTGCATGCCTTTAGTCCCAGCAGAGGCAGATGGGTCTCTGAGTTTGAGGCCAGCCTGGTCTATAGAGTGAGTTTCAGGACAGTCAGAGCTACACAGAGGAACCCTGTCTCAACACCCCTCCCCTTCCCCCCCCAAAGAGTGTCTGTGTTGTGGTCTCTGGCTGTCTTACCTTGAAATAACATAGCAGCATAGATTCTGTCTCTCTCACCGCCAGAAAATCCCCCAAACCCATGACGAATAGCAAAGACCAAAAACAAAGTTTTAACGCTAAGAGTAACACTGACTTACCTTCAGTCAGTCTGAGAATAAGAGTGGGATCCAGCCCCAGACTTTCGTAGGAGCCGCCACCTGCTTCAGCATAGAAAGTCAGCTGGCCGAGGTGTGAGCGACTCTTCATCCGAGATGAAAACGTAGTCTTTTGGTAGATTTTCATGCTGCGGTTCATGAGTCTTTCCTGCCCGAGGGGCAAAAGCGCAATAGGAATTTTAATACACCCAAGTACTATATTGTCATAATAGCGATCATGTGTATACGGCAAAGACCTTTGGCCTTAGGCAGCTTGGGAGCTCACCCTGGAAGCAGTGTGCACAGCATCCCTTTCCTTCGTTGTAGGGAGACAAGGAAGAGCATTTCTTTTTCTTTCTTTTCTTTTTTTTTTTTTTGTTTTTTGTTTTTTGTTTTTCCAGATAGGGTTCTCTGTGTAGCTTTGCGCCTTTCCTGGAACTCACTCTGTAGACCAGGCTGGCCTCGAACTCAGAGATCTGCCTGGCTCTGCCTCCCGAGTGCTGGGATTAAAGGCGTGCGCCATCACCGCCCGGCCAGGAAGAGCATGTTTTAAAGGTTGATCTTTTAATAAACTATCTCAGAGGCAGGAAAGTGTCTTTCCAGATTAAATGCAAGGGAATACAGGGAAACCCCAAAGGTTGGTTTGCTGGGACTGAAACCTTAAGAAGGGATGGACCTCTGTGGAAGGTAGTGAAAACCCATCTTCCGGATTCCTTTTAGCTTCTCTCCATTTCATATTAAATTATGCTCAACAAAGGCACACATCGCCTGGAGAAAAGCCCCCCCCAGATGAATATACTGCAGTGTTTCTAGATATTTCCTTCATTATACCTAGGGCTAGAAGAGTCCCTTCATCGGTCACCTTGGGGGAGGAAAGTTGAATCTCAGGCTCGCTACTGATTTAACTTTATTCCAGATTACTCTAAAAATAACCCCCCTGGCCTCCCTACCCCTTCTCTCTTCTCGTCTCTCCCCAGAGCACATATAGACTTGTTTGTCCATCACCACTTTGACACCTTTGGGATCATTCTTAAGGACACAACTCCTGTCACCACAGTGAATTCCCCATCTCTCCCGGCTGTTCACCCTTTCTTTCCCACCAACAGGGCAGACTGCTCTGTCTGTTTTACACGTCTCTGATCCTATGACCTGTCTGTCAGTTCTAAGGTGTTACTTGTGGTAAGATGCACTTTTATTTTGTGCTTGGCCAGTGATTCAGGATGTCATCTGTGCAACACAGTCCCAATTTCAGAAATGTAGTAATTTGAAAACTGTGGGTGTCTTGACGGTCAAGTAGGGTGGACCATGTCTGTTACACTGGAATGGGTAAGGGCGTAGCTGCCTTCCCCCACTAGGTGGCGATCTCTGAAGGTCCCGCGTCCTCTGTGTGCACAATCTTGCAGATGACCCCAGGCCGGGTGTGTCAGTATCCCACATCATGTCCTTTTGTTTATTTGTTTGTTTTTCAAGACAGGATTTCTCTGTGTGACAGTCCTGGCTGTCCTATAACTCACTCTGTAGTCCAGGCTGGCCTCAAACTCACAGAGATCCTCCTGCCTCTGCTTCCCAAGTGCTGGGAGTAAAAACAGGCACCACCCAGCCCAGCCCTGACACCCTGTCTTAACCCATAAAAACTGGTAAGAACTATGACTAGAAGCGCACGATTCTAACCTTTTGGGGACTTTGATCTTAATAAAAAGCCTTACCTTTTTCTTTGCGGCCAATTCACTTTCTTTGAATAGGAAGAGATCTTTGAAAAAGATCTTGTAGGGTCGTTCCTTTTTGATTGCGTCATCTTGGATTCTATCTGGAAGGAGAGAAAGAAGTGAAAGAAGGGAGTGGGGGTGGGTGGGAAGGAGCTGTTAGTCCGTCTAATGAGGGGCTGGGCTCATTAAGTCTCCCACCAGCTGGAGTAGAGAAACGGGACGCAGGGGTCTCTGAGAACGTGGGGTGCAGATGCAGCTTGCCCTCCAGTTGAAACTGGAGCTATAGGTCCTGGGTCTCCTGGGTAAGAAAGAACCCATGGTCTATGGCACGAGCTCAGGACTCAGCACCCCAGGAGACCTGGACCACAGCTAAGGAGTCTTTAGTAGGAGAATGAGATCAAACTCGGAGATGTGGAGATGACTTGGGGTCAGTCAACCACCAGCAAGGATGTGATAATGGTGTGGCCACTTTGGATCACATCTGCCAGCTCCCTGGAAAGTTGAGCATAGAGTTCCTGTAGGGTCCACTGATGGATGAGTGCAATGTGGCTGGTCATGAGAAGACACATCTGGTGAAAGCAGAGCAAGTTGTGGTCGATTCCTTGGGGCCCTGCCGAGGCTCAAGATGTCAAGAAAGCAGGTGGTATTGTAGGTCTCATAAGGTGGCAAGGACTGGATCCGGGGAGAGCGGGAATGTGGGAAAGCATGGGCCACAGGCTAGGGCTCAGCAGAGGAAGACAGTGGCGCAGGGCTGGGAAGCCATGGCGGTTAATTTTGTGTGTTAACTTGCCTGGTCTGTGCTTTGCCCAGATTAAAGGTATTTTTTGGGGGGGGGGGATTTGTGAGAGGTTTTCCAGGTGACTTTAGTATTCAAATTGGTTAGGTCAGAAAAGAAGGCTGCCCCTTCCAATATGTGTGGGCATCAACCAATCCACAGAGGGCCTGAGCAGGACTACAGCTGAGGAGGGAAAAATAGCCATCCCCCCCCCCCCCCCCCCCCACCCGTCGCCCCCCTCACACACACACACATACACACACACACACACACACACACACACACACGGGTGTCTTGCTGTCTGAACTGGCTCCTCAGATTAGTTCCACCAATGCTCAACAGATTGGGGCTCATACTGTCAGCTTGCCTGGGCTCAGGCCTTTGCACTGGA